>NC_091122.1:1892500-1917500 GCF_040183065.1 Periplaneta americana
CCGATACTACCCGATTCTCCCCTAATTGATGAGGTAGAAAATGGGTTTAGAAAAAGGACGACCTTGTGCTAATGAATATTTTTCATTGAAACTACTGAGAGAAAAAGAGAGAGGAATTTACACATTTAGCTTTTATCGATTATGTAAAAGCTTTTGATACATTTAATATAAATTTATTGTTTGAAATATTACAGACTGATGCATCCACAGTCACAATGTATAGGACTAACAATCTAGTAAAGACAGACTGCACTTTTTCACCCACCTTCTTCAGAATTTGAAGTTTAATACTTTACTATTTGCAGATGTCCAGATCAGTGTAGAAAATTCTGAAGATGCACTACAACAATTTACACATAATGTCAAAAAAATTTAACTTGCAAATTTTAACTGAATAGACAAAAGTTATGTCCTCGATAGATCCTATATGAAGTAAAATTTGTATTGATAATAAAATAATTTTCTTGAACAAGTCAGTAATTTTAAATACTTTCGGTACAAGATTTCATATGGAGATAAAAAGTACATCAATTAAAAAATAATAAATTTTAATAGAGCTACGAATGTAATAAACGAAGTCTTCAGACTAGACTTACGTACTTAAAAATACAAGATTAAGGATTTACAAGACATTCGGCCAGGCAGTTCTTTCATAGAGCAGTGAAGCATGGACCTTGTGTGAAAGGGTGACGGCAGCAGAAAATTTAATGAGATTTATACTACAGGCTGCACTCTCAGTACAGACATTTTAGAAGAACTAAAAACCCAACTATTCTGTAACAAATTCGTAATAACTGCACAGAACAAGTTTTGAGAATGTCTGCATCTACTGTGTTACCAACCACGAGGCAAAACAGATTTTAGTCACACCTTTGAAGCAGTCGCCGTGCCTGAATAACAGCACGTGAATACCTTGTTTCCGTTAATGGACGACTATTTTTATTGTTTAAAATCGTGTTGGCATAGTGAGGGTACATACTATCTGAATCGAGTATTTTAAACTTCCGAGCTTCCATAGACTTCTTGTGTAAATTTGGTAACGTACGTTCACATGCAAGCCGTGCTCTTTTCATGGAGGTTACAAGTCTTAACACGCATGCGCGGGACAGAACTGTCTGTGTTCGCTTATGACTCGTCAAGAGCACAAAGCGTTGAGTGTACAGTAGTGGCAAAAAAAAAAACCGGACCGACTCTTGTAACTGATTTCAGAGCCTTGTTCACTCCAGAGCACGATAGACTGGTAACTAAGACTTTCGTGGTTCGAATCCTGCCTGGGAAGGAAACTTTTTTTTTTGTTCCTTATTCAAATTTATTCCTAATTCTTTTCGATTGCAGCGATATTTTACTACTTAATTAACTTATTATTCCCAGAACATGAATTTTACCAGCTATCGAAAAGTATTGGGAATAAATTTGAATTAAAAAAAAAGTTTCCTTCTCAAGCAGGATTCGAACCACGAAAGTCTGTCGTGCTCTGGAGTGAACAAGGCTCTGAAATCAGCTACAAGGGTCGGTCCGGGTTTTTCTTTTTTTTTTTTTTTTTTTTTTTTTTTTCCCCCCCCACTACTACTGTAGCCTACGTTGAATCTATCCTATAGATTTCAGATGCATCCATGCGTTCTCGAGTTAGGAAATGGTCTGTATTTTGGCCTATAGATGTCAGCATTTCTCAATGTCGGAGTTTTTACTTTGTATGAGTGTGCTACGGGAGTTTAGTTTGTGAAATACTATACTTGATAGTAGGTACTTTAGTTAACTATATGTTACATGCTATAATGACATCCTACGTCATTAACAAACTGAAATAAAATAATCGGGGTGTCATTATTAAATAATAATAATAATAATAATAATAATAATAATAATAATAATAATAATATTATTATTATTATTATTATTATTATACAGGGTGACTCACGAGTTACAATAATTTGAAGTTGTTAGTAAGATACCTTTTTCTCTTTAGCTTAAAGAATAAAAGAATATTACAAATAGAGAATGAACTATTCAGAAGTATCATTTCTTTAATTGGCTAATGTTCTGAAGCTAAAAATGTGTTGTTAATTGTTTTTTTCAGATTTTGTTTCTAAATTTATAACTAAAAATGTCATCATTTTTACGCAGTTATCACAAAAATTGTTACAAATCATACGACTTTAGGAACTTGATTCTTTACAGTTTAATTATGCATCCTAATGTACAGTCTTGAAGAATTTACAAGAGTGGCGTGATTTGTAACAATTATGTGATAAATGCGTAAGAAAATGTAATTGTGTAGGTAAAAATCGAAAAAGATTCTCTACGAAACAACTATGGGATTCACAACACATGTTTAGCTTCAGAATATTAACCAATTAAAGAAATGATACTCCGGAATAGTTCATTCTTTATCTGTAATATTCTTTAATCTATACTAATAATAAATCTGTAGCCGAAATTTTTCTGGTAATTTTCGATTTTCCAAAAATAATTGGTCCTAACATATGTAATTAACCACCCTGAAACCGAAAATCGCTTTTTTGAAATTTTTGTTTGTATGTCTGTCTGTATGTTTGTTACCTTTTCACGCGATAATGGCTGAACGGATTTCGATGAAAATTGGAATATAAATTAAGTTCGTTGTAACTTAGATTTTAGGCTATATGGCATTCAAAATACATTATTTAAAAGGGGGGTTATAAGGAGGCCTGAATTAAATAAATCGAAATATCTCGCTTATTATTGATTTTTGTGAAAAATGTTACATAACAAAAGTTTCTTTAAAAATAATATTCGATAAGTTTTATTCCTTGAAAAATTTCGATAGGACTGATATTTAATAAGATAAATGAGTTTAAAATTAAAATAACTGCCATCTAAGGCCGTGTAATGAATTAAAAAACAAATGACTTCGTCTGTAAGGGGCCTTGGACAGCAACAATCGAAAGCTATGAAAGATAGCCTACAGATAATGTTTCTGTGTTTGTATGAAGTAATATCGGAAGCTAAATTAACCGATTTGTATAATTAATTATTATTTCACCATTGGAAAGTGTAGTGTCTCTAGATGGACATAATGCTATAATGTTACTAGAGTAACTTCTGATATAATATAATATAATATAATATAATATAATATAATATAATATAATATAATATAATATGTAATATAATATAATATAATTTAAGTTATTTGAAGGGTTCAGAACCATAGTGGGCCAAGCGCCATTTACTGAATACGTAGAAAACAAGGGTTAAAATTAAGTTATTACCATAATTCAATGGAAACCTATAACAAGTAATATAAAGTATACACATTAATTCTAAATGATGTCAATCTTCATTAAACTATGGTTGAATGTAATAAAAATTAAGAAACATGTTAAAGGAATTGTCATTGCACCAAATGAGTGTCTCTGGACCAAAATGATCGCATTTTAATTATTTGGATGCAATTTAAATTAAGTAACATATTAAACGATTTATCCTTCTATCAAACACGAATGTTCCCTGGATCAAATGTCCTATTTTAATTATGTAATTACTTTATATTTATTTCTAACGGGTGCAGCGGAGCGCACGGGTACGGCTGGTCCTTAATAAAACTCAAGAATAAAGGTATTTTACAAACAATTTCAAATTAATGTAAATCTCAAAATACTGAGATAAAGACAAATATTTATATGACATATTTTGCTCAGAATGTCTTCGGAAATAAGCTCCATAAGGGACGGTAATTTTCGTGAATCACCCTGTATATAGAACTTAGGTTTTTTCCATAGTGAGATGTTATAATCATATTTCATATTAAACTTATCAATTTTGACTATTAAGTTCAAACCATCTTCGATCTTGGAACACAAAATTGTGAACACACGCAATATTTTATCACGAGCCGCCACTGCTTTGAAGGGCTGGAGTGAGACCGTAACAGGCCACTTGGTCTGATACTTGGATGATGACAAAATTATGCGGGGTTTTCATTCTCGCAGTCACTTTGGAGTCGTTCATTAAGCTACGTTAGTCTAATTCGTTTGGCTCGGGGGCGAAGGCCTCCAGTAGCATCTGCTTGTACAGCTCCACGTCCACTCGCTCCACGAGGGTGACATTGGGGTCTCGGCCCAGTTTCTGCAGGTGGTCCACGACCATGGCGCCTCTAGTGGCCTCGCCGCTCAGCTCCACCGTGACGTAGGCGCGCTTGAGAACAGTAGCGACGCGTGGCTCTAGCAAGATGGCGGCGGCGAGGGGGTCGCAGCGCGCCCAGACGCCGTACAGCTCCTGCTCCAACATGACGCGCTCCACCTTGTTCATGAGGCGCGCCTGCGCACTGGCCACGGCGCCTAGCACGTTCTTGCGCCACTCCTGTAACATGCAGAGCAGAGCTTGTGAACTTCATTCCATACTAGGTGACTCCGCATCTCAAATCGACCGAAATATAGAGAAAATTGAACTTTAAATACAATGAAACTTTTTCTGTCAGTTGACAACTGTGATATAATGCTTTGTGCAAAGTTTGAGGCATCAGAACTCCATACTTACTTACTGGCTTTTAAGGAACCCGAAGGTTCATTGCCGCCCTCACATAAGCCCGCCATCGGTCCCTATCCTGAGCAAGATTAATCCAGTCCCTACCATCATATCCCAACTCCCTCAAATCCATTTTAATATTATCCTCCCATCTACGTCTTGGCCTCCCCAAAGGTCTTTTCCCCTCTGGCCTCCCAACTAACACTCTATATGCATTTCGGGATTCGCCCATCCAGTATAGGGCAGCGAAATTTGTTAAAGGTAAAAGAGAAGATGGAAACGATACGATAAAAGAACTTAAATGGGAAACTTTGGAAAACAGACGTAGGAAAACTAGAATAACATCACTGTATAGAGCACATCTAGGTCAGAAAGCATGGGTAGACATAACGGCTCGGTTAGAAAAGCCAACGTACTATGGTAGGAACGATCATGTAGGAAACAGAAAACGGATGTAGGTAAATTCTCATTTTTAAATAGAACTATAAATGATTGGAATGACCTACCTGCAGCGGTCTTTGAGGGCTGTCCTTCCTTAAGGAGATTCAAGAATAATTTAAAAAGTTGTGTATAAAGTGAAAATTAAAATTAAGGTGGCATTTCTTTTTTAATGTGACATGTATTTATCTAGCCTGACGAGTTTACTTCCTTGTTTTGAATTGTAAATTATTTAAAAATAGCGTGTAAGAGGGTCTTAGACTAGAAATGTTTAGTTTAAATGTAGTTCTGTTTATAAGTATGCATAAGGGTGTAATTATTTGACTTATTTGAACTGTTGTATCAGTGAAGCGAGGTGAGTCGGTGAAGTTATGGTTTTACAGTGCAGTGAACAGTTCCGATCAGTGATAATTTATAGCGTCAATGAAATGTGTTCTATAGTGTCAGTGAAATGTGTTACAGAGTGTCAGTGAAATGTGTGCTAAAGTGTCAGTGAAATGCGTCATAGTGCCACTACAGTGAATGAGATGAGAGTAAAGTGAAAGACTATTGAAACTTATGTAGGGCCTATATATAATTATGTAGGTTGTATTGTAAATTAGGTATTTTATTTTATGTTTTATTATTATTGTGTTAAATTGTATTGTGTATTATTATTGTATTGTGTGTAAAATTGTATATGTGTTGTAAAATTGTATTGTGTATTGTAAATTTTATTGTGTATTGGTTATCATTTTATTGTGTATTGTTAATATTGTATATACCACTGCCACCGGGTGCTTGCCCACTTGCAGTGTAAATAAATACATACATACGTGCAACATGCCCTGCAACTTCATAGTGTTTAAATTAAAAATATTTAAATTTATCGTGTTTTCATAAAATTAAAAACTTTAAACTGTTGTGGCTCCGAAACGCTTTCACACAATGATCAAAATCATGGTTTATTTTGATGCTGAGAAATTAAAGTTTATATTTACATGTAAACAGTTTTTCTTACTTTTTATGGAAATGGAGAAATTTAGATTTTTCCTCATTAAGACGCCTTTGTACACCAAAAAATATTTTTTAAAACACATGGTCATATTCCGCATTGAAAGTACAAATAAACACACATTTTTTACTGGTGGTACGTTGATAAGAAAGTATTGAAAACATCAAATAAAGAAAATAAATAGTACGCGCGTGAACTAACCAGCTGACTGTGAGGCGGGAGCTAGCCTAGGCAAGCAAGGCCAGGAGACAAACATGTGATGTTTCGTCTTGCAGTCATGGCTGGGCTAGCTTTATCACAAGTTTTTATAAACACAGGAGTAAAATGACGCCCAACGCTCGCTTATCTTCAGCTCTCGGCCAGTGCGTGCGGTACTGCGCCGTTCAAATCTAGGCGTGTGAAAATAATTTATTTAATACCCTCGAAACTTATTGCCGTACCACTAAGCAAACAATGCCGAATCCCTCTTAATAATGCAAGGTTTTTTCTCAATTTTTTACATTTTTACAAATGGCCAAAAAACCTAAAAGTAAGTAAAATCAGATTATCTGTCTCTCTGTGTAGAATAAAAATAAGGATTACTTCTTAACATAACCTACCAAATGTCAGCTTCAAAATGAGCTCTCGTTCAATGTTCTGCAGTAAATGGTTCCAGAGTTCTGAGCGCTGAAAGAGGCTTGTTTTTATAAAATATGCTAAATTTGTCGCTCAATAATACGAAAACCGATTGACTTTCGATAGTATATTTTTGAAAATGCACTCCCCTCAGCACCTTGTATAAGTAGAGTATAAAAAAATGCGAGGTTTTTTACTGATCGATTTCATATGAATAGCCCGTATGTATCTTGGAATTTCCACTGATCGCAGATATGACATGCCAGCAGAAGAGTAAGAAGTGACTGATCTTTCTCATGAGGTGAATGACCTGCGAAAAAGTCGCATTGTTGAAATTCCTGAAGTTTTCGGCCATGTTCCCTGAGAGAAGGCTGTGATCTTGCACTTGCGGGTACAAGCTGTGGACTTCTCCGAGGTCTCTGTGCAGTCTGTCTTATTCTGGTGTTAACATTGATGTTTATTATATTTTGTGTTTTGTTAAGCTATGTGAAAACATGTGAAATTACTAGTGTTGAGGGATTTAATCGATTACTCGATAAATTTCTGTTGTAAGATTAATCGATCAAAAATATTTAATCGAATAATCGAGTCGATTAAAATTAATCGGTTGTAGTTGATATTATTATTTTCTTAATACCAACTCACACTAAAAATTCCAACAATATTTCTTACTTGGAATTTGCTTACTTAAAAGCACAATAGTACTGTTATTTTCTAACTGTAAACCAGGTAGAGCAGGGAAAATCTTTGCACAAACAATTGAGAAAGAGATGGAGATATGAGGACAGTGACCTAGTCTACCTCTATTGAAAGTTGAAACACAATGCGAAACCCTTATTAAGTTTTATGGTTTTCCAAGAAAACTTCCACCTTGTTGTCAGTTCATCTTCTTGGCATATGAAATACATACTTTTCTGGGATTCGTTCCCCTCATCCCTTATAAAATAGCCATGTCTGTGTGCAGCTGAAAACATAACTACCTTCTTCTCTTTTTAAAATCTGGTAATTCGATTACAATAGGGGCCAGTCTTCTGTTTCGACCGCTGTACTTTTGCAGTTGCAGTTTCTGTACTGAGTTTGTATATGAAGGTCGTGTGTTTAGTTTGATAAAGAAAAAAAATGAGTTTCCTGTGGTTTGTGAAAAGTGTAAACTCCATTATGTCATATGAAAATTTGAGAGGTAAACGTTTGGATTTAAATTGAACGATCGTGGAGAAGTGCTTGACAGAAAAAAAGTTTTTTCGTGTTTAGTGATGCAGGAAACATTGTTACTAAACGTAGAGTGGCACTTAATTCGGAGCATGTGAATGCACTCACATGTTTAAAATCATGGATGAAGCAGTATTAACTAGGTGAGTCTTCATACTTTTTGTTATTTATGTTTGTCTCAAAAATTCCCGGAGAAATTGACACAATAAATTATGAGCCTCATGATAAATATGTTAGCCAGTAATTAAAACAGTTGTTTTGTAATACAGCGATACAATATATTATTATACAGATATGCAACATTTAAGACTTATGCTTATCACCGAACACAAGTTAAATTTAACAATAATTGTGTATTACAGTATATTAAAATTTTTTTTTCAACTCGATGAAAGCTCAGTTAATCTATCGATTAAATTCAAATAATTAATCGATTAAATATTTTGATCGATCCACAGCACTAGAAATTACATTTATTACAATGGATTGGAAATGATTCCATCTTTACCACGGAGAGAAAAGTTACGTTACTCAAAATCAACTGTAACTATTCCAATGACCTAGAATGGACTTGTTAAAATCCGGTCCCTAACAATGGACTCACGTAGGGTAGTCTGCCATGCAGGAAGGCTGCCTCCCAGGGGAAGATGGTGATGGGGCAGCGCATGTTGTGGATGACGACGTGCGCAGCCTCGGGGTCGCAGTAGAAGTTGAACTCTGCCGCTGCCGTCACGTTGCCTATTCCGCCGGAGTTGCCGCCCATGACGAAGACCTCCTTGAGGTTGGAGCAGAAGGCGGGGTCCATGCGCGCCGCCAGGGCCACGTTGGTGAGGGGGCCCAGGCACAGCAGCGTCACCTCGCCTGATTTTAAACAAGATCACTGATAATTCCTTACGTCTTTGAATGTGAGATGTTCAGTTCTTGAACACTAGAAATGCCCCTTTTCCATATATATGCCCAATTGTGGCTGTATGACATTCCTTAATTTTGCCAAGATGTTGTTCATCTGGAATCTGAGGTTGAAACTTTTATAGAAGTGCAGATATTAGGAATACGTAGAAAGACTGAGGAGTCAAATTGATACCCGTCCCAGTGGCGGTTCCTCGGGGGAGGGAAGGGAGGAACGTCCTCCTCACAGTTTTCTTCTTTTGAAAGTAAATACCAAATAAAATATGTGCCTTGAAATTCGAGGAAGATTCGATAATATTTAAGTTCACAGCTATAAGAAAACCTCGGTTGATCGAGTTTTAAACCACGTGCTGCTAGAAAACTGTGAGAAAGATGCGAGATTGTTTGTGTGGAGGAAAGGCACTCCATTCCTCCTCTACTGCAGTTAACACACATAGACAACAGCGCGCTAGCGGCCAGAGAAAGAAGCAGAGTTTTAAAGCAAGTAAATGAACGGATAGGGAAGAGATCCTCCTCTGAATCAGTCATGGGCGGGAAATAGAAACCGACTGGTCATGCAGCAGGCTCGCTACCGCTGCCATCTAACGGCTGCATTCAACCAGACTATAACACATCTAGGAGGAGGCACAATAAAAAGAGTTTTAACGCAACGCTATGAAAGACACCATGTAAACTTTTTTTAAAAAATTATGAATAAAAAATATTATTCATTGCATTTTATATAGGCTACTATTCATGGTTTGAAACTTTCAAGGATATTTGAAAGTTAAAGTCGGGTTTATGTAAAACAAAGAGGAAGTAGTTCTACGTTAGTATCGCAGATCTTTTTGGCCCCTGAAATTCACTTCCATTCACTGTCTACTAGACAGGGCAACAGCCAAGTTGTCAGTTTTGCAGAAATATATTTGAAACTGAAAGTAGGTACTGCAAACTGCATTATTTTTAACATAAAAAATTAATCGGCCACTGGCAGCTTTGAACAACAATGGTAGTATGACTTTACAAGAACTGACATTCTTCAAAAGCATGTGATACTGAACTTGTAAAATGTACATGTGGCAACACAGACCACGTGGGTGGGTGCAGTGTTCTCGCTTTCCTAACAGATTATTTCCCATTTCCATTTCCGTAAAACGGTTCCGGTTACGAGTTAGTAGCTAGTCTCTTCCAACACGTGTGATGCTGTAGTGTGCGTGAAAAATGCTGCGAGGTGAATTTCCTTGTAATTGTTAATTTGCGCAATTATTCAACAATGAATGGAAGTGAAATCATAATATATTTTGGACAATTTAGGAAACTCAGTTTACAAGAACAGATTATTGCTATACAGAAGGGAAGGCCAACCCCAACACTACCTGGTCTTACATGTACTGTCATTGCAAGTTATCTTGAACCTTACATCCCCCAAGTCTGTCTTTGGAACTGCTCGGTACGGCGTGTACTCATCAACGTAACGACACGGCAAGGATGCCCCTCCCTCGGGTACGTGGCTCTTTTCAGAAAACGTTGGTTCTTTTACTTTACGGCTCTCTACTGTAAAAGAACTTGGTTCAATACAGAAATCATCTTTTCTCGATACTCCGGTTTTGAGAGGAGAACATAGTTTCGTAGCAAGCTTTAATTAACCTGTAAGTAATGAGTAAGTATTTAAATATAATCGTGTGTACACTCCTCTCTCATCCGGGCTGGGGACCGGCAATGGCGGAGTTACTACAGCTACTTCTGTACATTATATAGGCCTGCATGACTTACACATTCAGCTGATATGTACATATTCTTAAAACAATATTTTACAGGCTTATTATTTGAATTTACATTAATTTACAATTATATGCAATCCATATTCCTATCATTGCTGCCATCATCGCTTGGTCCAAAATTAATTATTTCGCCAATGGCATCATCCATTCGGAATTATCTTCTTAATCGTAGGTACTACTTTCTGAACAGATAGAATTCTTCGATTGCATCCCGAATAACATGTTGATCGAAGTCGTCCACTTCAACTTTACACAAGTCTAATTCTGGAATGAAATAATATGTTTAGTAGAACTATAAGAAAATAATAACTTGCAACAATAATTCATTATGTCGCTCTCAATACACACACTATTGTACATAACTATTATAGCAATAATTTCTAAACATTACATACCTATTCTTTCCCGGAGTAGTGTGAGGTTCATTCGATTGTTATTCAATATTATTCTTAATTCTCTTCACGGAACTAATACTTTTGCCAGAGCATTTAGCCGCTCTCTCATATTCGTTAGCAAGAGGTTCCAGCAAATATTTGTTTAATTTTTCCTCCTTGCAACGCTTAATTTTACTATATTTGCGATAATTTCTCTTTCTCGGCTATGGATACCAGCGTTACTTTTTCTCCGCGGTGGTGTGATTTCACCATAATTACTACCCTGTGGTTGCTGCTTCATGGTAACACTACTGGTACGCAGTGAAGGAAATAGCTCTATGTTTTTTGACAAGAGATTATGCTGCGGAGCATGCGCAAACAACTCAGTTGGCTCCACCCGCGTTACGCGCTTCCTTCCCTCTGCCCCTCTGACCCCGCTCAGAAGGTTCAAGATAACTTGCAATAACAGTATGCATGTAAGCTAATTTGTAGCATGTCTCATTCAAGAAGGTGTCATTGCGTGCTGTTAACTTCTTTCCTCCTCTTAAGAAATATGCAGGAGCCGCCACTGCCGTCCATATTATCAGTAAGTAGCAGCCCGAAGACTTGTCTGAACCTCACAAGTGACACCAATAAGGTATCACTCATGAGGGAACTAAGACAGGAGATAATGGGGTAGGGTGGCCAGTTCCTTTCCCTCTCCATTGCATACATCGCTGACTAGATATATACTACACTGATCAGACTTGAGATGTAATTATCAGTAATATTATCCAATAGTGATTAGTTTTGGACTCAATTCCACGCTTTCAGACGTAAAATACATAAAATGAGAAAACTGCTATGTTTGAAAACCAGGGAGTAGCGTCACATTCGTAAACACGGCGCCGATACTGTAGCTTTTACGGAATTTTTAAGTAACTCTACTTCAGTGGTTGAGAATAGTTCTTACAACAGTTGGAAAAAAAAATATTAACGAAAATATCATTCCAGACAGTATGTGGCACAATTAATAGAACTTTGAAGAATAAAAGCAGAAAGGACACAAAAATGAAATTCTACAATGTAATGGCAGTCCCTACTCTTTTATATGGAAGTGAAACAAAACCTGAAGTTAGTAAAATACAAGCGGCAGAGATGAGATTCTTGCGGAAAGTAAAAGGATGCACGAGATTAGATAGAATTAGAAATGAAGATATTAGGCAGAACTAGGAGTATAAGTACCCACTTATTGATAAAATAGACAATTACAGACAAGATTGGAAATTACATGTAGAGAGAATGGACGACTACAGACTTCCTAAGAAAGCAATAAATTATAAACCAAAAGGACGACCGATGAAAAGATGGAGTGACCTTTGAAGCCGGAACGGGCAATTGCCCATACCATGAATTGAAGAAGAAGAAGAAGAAGAAGATTACTTACTAAAAAGACAGTAACTTTAATCTCCAACACTATAATCTATATATATAATTTGAACTGGTAATGGAAATTACGGGAAAACGGCTGAACGGATTTTAATAAATGACCCCTCATTTTGAAGCTTGGAACCCAAAGTTTTTTCAGAAAAATAGTAACTTTCAGCGTTTTCCTACATAATTTTCATATTTTCAAAAATCCATCTTTCGTCAGTTTTGAGAACTAGTGCATCATTTCAGAATAAAACAAAACACACACTAGCCCACAATAAACAATAGGCTATTACACGAAGGCCATGACCTGCAGGATTGCCGACATATTTAGAGCTCAAATTCAATTGGTTATTAAAAGCTTCAAGACTTACTATAAATAATTTACAGGTCTGATTCTGCGGTGTGTAATTTTCTGAATACAGCTGTGTATTGGATATTAAATTCTACAAAACTTGAGGTGGTTTGATGACATTATTACCATTAGAAATGAAATATTATTATAAATAATGCCATGATGTGACTATTTTTCATTAATATTGTACGTATTAATGCTATATATTGATGATATGAAAGTGAAACTTTTGGGGTTATATAAGTAGATGTAGAGAATATCTTAAATTAGATCTTCATTTCTATAATTTACTGAATGGCGGCTATATATAACTACAAAACTTACGTAAGATAATAATATTCTTATTAAAATCAAATATTTTGACAGTTATTAATCAAGTGGGGTTGGGTCTTTTTCATATACTTAATGGCGGTGTGGTGTAGATATTTATATGCGTGATTCTCTTCAGTATTGGCTCGAGAGAGCGCAAAAATTACAGTTCCTAAGGAAAGACCAAAAGGTATTACTTACTGATAAAATAAGAGGCCTACAAAATTTTGTAGTCTCCAGATCATTTCAGCAAGATCTCTTAGTAGGATAAAATGATTTTACCCTCTACATTTCAAGCTCTACATGCAGCAGCTGTACCAAGATGCTATGTCTGTTGTTCGAAAGCATAGCAAACCTGATTTTTTTTAACTTTCACCTACAATCCACAATGACCTGAAATAGCTATTGCTTTACTCCCACATGAAAAACCCACTGATCGTCCTGACATTGTTACTTGCGTTTTCGCGTTGAAACTGAAAAACTGAAGGTGATAGGTTCAAGAAAAAGTATTTGACATAAAAAACATTCACAGGGAGTATGTTTCATTATTACGGAAGCAAATAACTTTCAAAATGTCTGCTATTCTTTATTGAAAATAAATCTGAAAAATTTTTATTTGAATGTCTAATTTACTTAGTTTGCTGCACAAGCCACTAGTATTACTAGAATGTTACTGTTTTGTGCTACCAATTACATTTTTATTTTGACGCATTACATTGCATATTACACAACCAAATCATTTTTCCGCATGTATTAAGGCAATTTAAAACAAGGGGTCAAAACGACCCCCCTCGGTCTTTCTAGGTATGTCACTATATTCAGCCTTTGCAGTGTTTACATTACCACAACAATGTCAATATTGGGGCAGTACAGATTCCTGTCCTGGCACTGACCTGGGTGCTCCGCCGTGACGCGCGTCAGGTAGTTGACGGCGTGCTCGCGCTGCAGCGTGGCCTCCACGTCCGGCGCGTCGGGGTACTCGAAGTCTCCGAAGCCATCGGCGCCGTGTATGTTGGAGGCTCGCTCGAACCCGCGCACCAGCGACGTGGCGGCCCCCCGGTACACCGGAATCTGCGAGGAAAGCATTCCACGTGCATTCCTTCCGGGACAGAAATGCACAATATTTCTACTATTCGTTCAGTGTAGCACCTGATATTCAGATGTTAATTATTTTCATTGTATACTTAACAATATAGTGGACCGTGATATTGCGTGATGGCCGTGCTAACAAATGTAAGTAACCTATTAAAATATCTTAATTTGTACAATAATCTGTTTCTATAGTTATAAAATTATTTATGCTCGACCATGCCAAAACGTAGTAATTATCCTACACCTGGTAGCAGACCTTTAATGCATGTCATTAAAGTACACCTACTCATTAAAGGTCAGGTCTTTCAGCCAATGACGACTCAGGTTACAACTGTTCAGCCAATGACAGGTCAGCTTTCTACCGTTATAAAACCGCAAGTATCGATTATTCTCGGATATGCAATCGAAAGAGAATTAGCGAAAAGTCACGGAGGCTGGAAATCCAATACTGTCGCAGAAGGTTATGTTCTGTTATTATAATAATTAGCGTTAATTGTAAATAATGTTCAAATAAATTCAATTTGTCATCTCGTTTTTCAATGTCTAATTTAATTTCAATGTTATCTCTGTAGGTTCTTATGGCCTAGCAAGGTCAATGTGGACATCTGTTCCTGGGAAAAAATCAATACTTTCGCGTCTGCGCACATCTCACAACATACGGAACATTGCTCAAATAAAATTAATAATATCAAGTTAGAAATATGGTCGAGCATAAAAAGTCGTATGAAACTCGCCTATAATGGTAATTAAGAAGCTCGTATGAAAATTATGAAACTCGCTTGCGCTCGTTTCATAAACATCCATACTCACTTCTTAATTACCTTCATTATAGGCTCATTGCATAATGTACTATTATGGTAATATATTCGCAATATAACCCCATTCAAATATCACACCAGTCCTCATAATATGAGGATATTATCGCCGATAATTCACTAAATGAAAGTACCTAATAATAATAATAATAATAATAATAATAATAATAATAATAATAATAATAATAATAATAATAATAATAATAATAATAATCCGTAGCGCTACAGCCCGTGAAGGGCCTAGACGACCAACCAGCTGCTGGCCTCACGCCCACATGCCGAAGCAGAGGTGGACGATCATCCAACCAGAATGGAGGTATCGTGTGATTAGCACGATGATCTCCTCAGCCGTTATAGCTGGCATTCCCAACCGGATTTCGCTACCTATCGTAGCTCCCCAAGTGCATCACGATGCTGGGTGGGCACCGGTCCCATACACTGGCCGAAATTTCATGAGAAAATTTCTTCCCCCATGAGGATTCGAATCAGCGCGCATTCCGTAACGCGAGTCCTAGGCAGTATTAAATTCAAGGGTAAACTTTTGATTGTAACTGTAGAAATTATGATTAGTGAAACAGCAATATTAAACAAATATATGAGGTTATAACATTTTATTTTGAACTAGGTACTTTCATGTAGTGAATTTTCGACAAGATGAGAATTCTTGTGATATTTGAATAAGAATATTACGCGGATGTATTAATAAATAATTGAGGACCGTTTTTTTGCAAAACTTGCTAACTGCAAAATTTGCAAAATTTGCAAAATTGAGATTTTGATGGATTCGTTAACATAAGGCAGGCCTCTACATGATGTTCAAAGCGTCTTAGTAAAATTGGGTTATTTCTCTTCATTGTACCTAGTGTGTCAAAGTGTGATCGTTTTTTCAAAACTTGATTTCTGCTATAAGTGAGAGATACAGCAAAACTTGCTTACTATAGTGTTTTGTCTCTCCTGTAAAATTTAGTTTTTTCAGTTAGCAAGTTTTGCAAAAACGGTCCTCAGTGTAACATACAGAAACAGATTAACTTATACTATAAGGTTCGTTTCAGAACTGCCTGCTCATGCGTAATATCTCAATGTGTGTTCCAACAAGACTTGAATTGATTTAGAACCGGTTATGAACTTCGAATTTCTTGTTCTAACGTGCTTCGGAACTCCTTCGGAGTCACTGAAATTCGTTCTCGATTAAGAGCAGGAACTGGGAAGTCTGAACTGCTGACGCATGCGCAGATGGCGTAATATGAGGTTACGATTAAAACGCTTCGAGACTGCGCAGGTTAAAATAAAAAATAGTCGATCATGAGTGATTTGGAGGGTGATAGTCATTTATTTTACGAAGAATTAAGTTCGGAAGATGAATATAATTTTAATATGAGAAGAAACTCAGAAGGCCGTGAAATAACAGTTCAAGAAATGTTTCAACAACGTAAAATTCCGAACTATAGGGGAACAACTTACAAAACTCCGTTGGTCTGCGCATGCGTCAATCTTAAAGAGTGACACAATATACTATTCACTTCCTCCTTCCTAATTGTCAGCCAATAGTAGCGCGTCAGATGACTTGTCAATCCATAGCGACAATGGTTCAGATTAATGGAGGAAAACTCCAGATTCCACCTCCAGCATAAGCTGTAAGGTTTAGTAACCTCCTACAACGGAGTTTTTCCAGTTGTAGACCTATAGTTTTGAAAACGTACACAACTACAGATTAAGGTATTTAATAGTTATGTTTGCTAGAACGCCCATCACGGAATACCACGGCACACTGTATTCTTAAGGAGACAATGAAAATATTTAACATCTGAACATCAGATGCGAAAAGATATTAAACAAATGCACATCAGGTGAACAAGTTTGCAGTTGATAGTTAACTTTGACTTTATAAACGCAATAGGCCTACATTTTCACACTGCATTGTACAGTAGTGGCAAAAAAAAAAAACCGGACCGATCCTTGTAGCTGATTTCAGAGCCTTGTTCACTCAGAACACGATAGACTGGTAACTAAGACTTTCGCGGTTGGAATCCTGCCTGGGAAGGAAACTTTTTTTGTTCCTTATTCAATACTTTTCGATTGCAGCGATATTTTACTAGGCCTACTTAATTAACTTATTATTCCCAGAACATGAATTTTACCGGCAATCGAAAAGTATTGGGAATAAATTTGAATAAGGAACAAAAAAAAGTTTCCTACCCAGGGAGGATTCGAACCACGAAAGCCTTAGTTACCCGTCTATCGTGCTCTGGAGTGAACAAGGCTCTGAAATCAGCTACAAGGGTCGGTCCGGTTTTTTTGCCACTACTGTACATTGGTGCACGAGCGAAATAGTAAGCACAATCAGCAACATCATCGCGGCTATCACCAACTTATTTTCATCGCCATAACCAACTGCTTCGCTATCACCACGATTTTCATCTTCGTCTCTAAGTTCAGTTAGTAGGACCACCTGATCTCTAGAAACCAAAGGATATTCCAATTCAGGGGTGAAAACACCCTCTATAAGGGAATGATAAATAACAGAGATGAATTTTATTGCAACGAAGCTGATAATAGTGCCCGGAGCCGCTGCACTCACGTCAAGCCTGCGCAGCGTGTGCAGCGTCTTGAGCGTGTTGGCGCACACGTGACGCAGGGCCGTGTTGCCGTGCACACACGTGACGCCCCAGACGCGCGCCACACCCCGACGCTCTGCCGCGGCGCACAGGATCAGCGCCATGGCGTCGTCAGAGCCCACGTCTGTGTCGACCACCAGGTTGAGCACCATCTGTGAAACGTGACGCATTCATTACACAGCTTTAAGGAATATGAACACAAGTGCGTTCGATTGGAAGGCTGAGTGTACGTGATATCATATGACTGTGTGGAATAAAATCAGTTGTTTTTTTTTTTCTGGAAGTCTGAGGGGGGAGACGGGCGATAAAAATTGTAAAAAGTGAATCTGCTTCTAAATTTTATGCATGTAGGCATATATAGGGTGTTTCAGAAAAGAGTACAAAAGTTAAGCAGGAAACGGGAATGCTGTACAGAACATTTTCAGATAGGGAAACTTGGGATCTGCGGATTCAGCTTAAGGAGACGTCAGATTACACATGTCTGTCGTTATTGCTTATCGTTTTCATATTATCTATATTTTAAGTTCTTTTCATATTTTACAAATCTGGGTTAACAATGCACAGGGACATCATTTTATTTTTACTTCAATTTTTGTTGTACCTGAGTTTTTGAATGTACTTCACTCCCACCCCTTCTACTAATGAAGTTTCAACTGTTCTCCAGACAGAATCAAGGCCGCTTATAGTAAACAGCACTGAGTTAGTGAGTATAGTACGTTCCAGAAATATCTTCGCGTTTTCCAGTGACGAAAGAACTTTTATTATTGAATCATATTTTCGCACAGGTACTGTCCGTTTGCCTACGTCGCATCCCGATTTCCCCCACCTGCTTCTGCACGCCTCTCTGTAAAAGCTGGGCTGTCTTAGCTCTTTTCTGAAAACATTAATTTCTGTTAGGAATTGGACGTTTACGTAATATTATACAACTGTTTAAAATAACTTAAATAAAAGGGGCTCGTTAAGTAATTAACTGTCAC
Source organism: Periplaneta americana (assembly GCF_040183065.1). Lineage (NCBI taxonomy): Eukaryota > Metazoa > Arthropoda > Insecta > Blattodea > Blattidae > Periplaneta > Periplaneta americana. The sequence goes on from NC_091122.1 coordinate 1,910,879, forward strand.
GTGATTTCCCTCCTTTCTAGGATCCTGCGGCATAACCACTTCGACGGACAGTAGATAGCATGTCTGAGTAATTTTATATTTTCGGGTCGGGCAGAAGTGAAGATTGAATTTACAGTACGTAGAGTAGGTACAGAAATATTTCAACATGAGTTACTAGTACGAAGGACGAAACTGGCAATTGGAATTAGATGCAATAGTCTATGGTGCGATAATATGCACAAAAGAACTGAAGCCTGTATCGAAATGAACGGCCACCATTTTAAAAATTGTGTTTAAATATTCATATTATGATTATTTTTCAATTGAACTTCATTCTCTATAGTGTACGCTAATGTGGTGTAGACAGTATAATATACACCGCATAATGAACACGTTCGCATGGACAGCTCAGTTCGTGAGTAAAAACTCTTATTCTTAATACAGTACTGCATTTTGATTAAATAAAAACCTAATGAAAATTATCGAACTCAAAATCGCGATATTTCCTAGTTTACGTAAATGGATGAAGTACTTTTCTTCCCTCCTATACATAGTAAAGTGATTTGTTTGTGTTTTACGCCAGTATCATCGAACTCCGGTTGTGGAAGGGGGTAGCGAACGGTGTTTCCGGTTCTCTAAAGGTATAGCCAGGTTAATATTAAAAATGTTAGTAAAAATAAAATGATGTCCCTGTACAATTTTGCACCTCAAATGTATTCGAAATGACTATCAGCAACATTTAGCATTTAAATTTATTATTTACCTGTAGGCAATCCAAAGTCATTTCAATTGTCACAGATTACATTTTTACGATTTTCAAACTCTATATATTGAAAATGAAATGACTTTTATCAATTTTTATTATTAGAATCATTTAGAGCAGGCCTGCACAAGGTTTGCGCTCTCCGAGCCGGTTCACAGCTCATGAGCGGAATGCAGATATTAGCTGCGCTCTGTATAAGGGTGAACTGGAAGAAGGGGTGATCTCGTACAAAATATACACAAAAGGAAGTACTATTACGAGTGTTTATGAAATGAATTCCCGTTCAGTGTTTGCAAAACTATCTTGGGCTATTATTAATTAATAAAGAAATATTTATTTTACAGAAGTAATAGAAATTGTATAGCTACAATATCATTTTGTTATATTTTTATTTATCAGTACATCAAAACGAGGTTTTATGCTGTTGGCAGCTGAAAGGAACAGTAGCCTACTGATCGTAATGAAACATCAGTTACAGATGTTCGATGTCTGCCTTTATTAAAGTTGATTATAGAAAACAGTTGCTCACAAATATAAATGTTGAGCCAAACATAGCAATCATTTTCACAGCCAGCCTGTGTAGTCGTGGATATTATTGCTAATGTTTAGTCTTGTAAAACTCAACCAGGCTAGTAGTATTATTCAAACGATCTTTAGCCCTTAGGTCACATTGAAGATCAATAAGTTCGAGCTGTAAATCGTTAAATGTTAAATGTTATGTTCCGTCTTTTAGATTCCTCCATACTGTACTGTAGCAGTAGGTAAGCAACGTGAAACAGTTACTGAGAATAGGCCTACACACTGCACTCCACTAGATAACTGAGTGGTCGTTTCCCTCTCCTCTACCTATAGCAAGTCTATGTCATTCTGACGTATCTTCCTCTCCGTTTCGGCGAGCGGTAAACACGGCTCTCCCGCTCCGAAGGAGCGCACGCGCTCGTTGAGCGCTGTTTGTGCAGGTATGATTTAGAAAATCAGCATCATTTTACAGAAAAAAAGTTGTCGAGTAAAATTTATTATTATTGCAGAAAATAAAGAAAATTTCCGTGACGGATGTTACAAGATTTGTGAACTCACTTCACACCTTATTAACAAAAAGTGTAAAACTCACAGGTCTCTGCATCAAGCAAAAAGATAATTCATTCTCATAGTGTCCATGTGAAAGCTATGCAAATCTCATGGCATCCAATTAGTTCACAAAAACATAATCGGTAAATATTTTATAGCTGTTTCTTGCATGTCACGGATGTTACAGATGAGTTAATGTTCTTAATTTTTCCAGTTTCAAAACAACTGTGACATTTCTAAGTCAAAATATTCACTTGAACTGTAAGATCAGTTGTTATTAATCCAAACTACTGAAAATAAGTGACAGAAGTAATATAGTGCGGAGTAAAAAGTTTCTTGATCCTGCAGCTCTGGAATTAACAGTGCAGTCTCTCAAAATATTTCTTCAACAATAGCTATTTAAAAAACATACATTAACAGCTGAGCTCTCTGTGAGTAAGTGCTGCAAACTTAGGAAACAAAACAGTACCTATTATCAGCCATATAAAACTTGTAAAATATTTTTCTTTAGAAAATAAAACATTAGAATATTTAAATTTGGAACTTTATCTATGTCCTATACTAATAATAAACATATCTGAAAAATGCTTTAATTGCAATTCCCAGTTTGCCTGGAATGGCTGTTCATCGTGTTTGTATATTACCCTATCGTCCACCAGGTGGTTCTGTCTATCGTATTTACATTGTCACATTACAAAAAATGATACGAGTCAATGACAGATCCTTTCGTACCATTCGTAGAGAGCGTTGTTAACTCCGAGTTGTAAATAGTATGAAAATACATTAAACTTGTAATATTTTAAGTAAATGTAAATAATAAGCGCAAATGTAAATAATAAATGTAGATAATATGGAAAATAGTAAGCCATAGTAATAGACCCACTATTTCCTGTGTAATATTTTCACGCTTTTAGTTAGTCACTCTATATAACGGATCTGATTCTGGACTTATTGTTGAATATATTATTGCTCATAGACCTATTTCATCATTTTTATGAAGATCCATGTGGACCTAGTTTTTAAAATGGACACTAACGTAAGACCCTATGCTACGAGTCGTTCCCTGAAAAGGTTTTATAAAAAAAAAACAAACATACATTTAAAACTTAAAGGACACTGTTCTTAGGAAATATTACAACTAAAGTTTTGAAACTGTTGCAAAAATAAAGACTATTAAATATTAGCCTATATACTGATAAGGGAATTCTTACAAAAGAGCTGTATTTTCAAACGGTCTATGATCGTAATAAATGTAAAGTAATAACGCCAAATTTCGTACTGACACAGTTTTTGACTGGGCATGGAAAATTCGGGGAATACTTAAATAGATTCCATATTAAAGACGATGCAACTTGCATTTGTGGGGAGGAATCTCAAGATGTCAAACATGTATTGTATGATTGTCCAGTCTTCTGCAGTGAAAGATACGAGCTTGAGTTGTTACTGAACACTTTATACATTTACCAAACCGTTAACCAATATACTTACCAACTCTAAATCATATAAGTATTTCGTGTCCTCCTTGAATAGAATATTCGTCAAACTGTAAAATGTTAAATTATTCCGGGAAAAAAATCGTATTATTTGTAATCAACTATAATGAAACTGTAAGTCTTCAATTTCGCATACTATAATATTGTACTATTGGTTTTAATTTTTATTTTAATTATGCATTCGATTTCTAATTTTGAGCCATTTCTTGTAATACCTGATTATTGCCAATTGTTGTTATTAATAATGTATTTAATTCGTAAATTTTAAGCCATCTCTTAGTATAGCTATTTATTGCTTCTAAAATAACATGTTTAATAGCTATTATATATTTCTTCCTATAACCATTAGATATAAATATAGAGACATGCCTTGAGGCTTTATGAAACGATCCATTCTTTCATTAAGGTGCATTCTTGTACATAATTCATGTGAATTGTAACCTTGACCAAAATTTTGTATTATAATTTTATTATTGTTTATTGCTTATAAAATATATTTTGATGCCAACTATAACCCTAATATACCTCAGGGTGAAATAGGGTTTATTAAACTGGATAATAATAAAAAATATATATATTAGCCTATATACAGGGCGGAAGTGAAATAACTTTGCGGATTGAAAGGGACGATAGGGTACACTGAAATGAATAGAAAACCTATAGGCTATTACATTTTGTGATTAAATGCACGGATAATGACAAAATTACATTTTAAGTTTCAGCAGTGCGGCACATTTCCGCTAACACACGCTTTCTCGTGATACAGATGTAAGAGGTCAACGAACTCGGTGTGTATTGGTAGATGAGCTGATCTCTGGCGCTGTGTTGCAGCCAACTCGCATCGTGCAGTGGCTTGAATTTAGAGGTTTTTAAATTAAATTTACACGAAAAGCATGCATGCTATTGAAATACGCCAGATGGATAAAATGATTATTTATTACATTTTGTATCGATAAGGACAGAAATCACTATCCTATTCACAATAAGAGGTTGTTAGACATTTGGGAAAAACATTTTTTCTGAAAAAAATTTTCCACCAATATTTATTTTATTTATTTATTTATTATTTTGCTAATAATTGTAACATAAAATATAATATATACAGAAAAACTTTAGCTCGCCCCTGAAAGAGTAGAACTCGTGCTCAGGGGCGGATTCCTGACTTGAAATTAATAATTATACAATACAATTTGTCTTATGTCTACTGTGCAATTATAGTATATAAATTTAAATTTACAATTTTTCAATTTTTATAAAATCCATACATAACTTTTTTAATTTAATACTAGAACTATTAGAATCGACAAGATTAGGATATTTAAATATAAATTTGTTATATATTCTTGGGCCTAAATTACTACTATGATTAAATACTGTAACAGTGTTGAATTTTGGTTCAAACAATCTTAAAGAATTCATACCTTTTGTTTCATAACTATGACAATACAATTCAAAATTATTTCGATGTTATAGTTTTTTTGTTACATACAACATGAGCTATTCGCTCTGAAAATCTGTAAGGCTATTTCACTTCCACCCTGTATATTATGTTACGAAAGAAATGCAATCCAATCATTAATTGTATTAGACATTGAAAGTAAACAGAAAAAAAAGTTAAATTTCAAAATTACAATTTAAATAGATATGTACTAGATAAGTTTGGTATGTTGAGTAGAATCTTATTGCGTGGTTGCATAGACAGTATTTCAGAGGTTGGACATACCTTCGTGATGAGGTGAAAAACAGGGTCAGTGGGAAGGTCTTCTACTCGTTGGGGTCGTTACAAATGGCTAGATCCATATGACTGACCAACGACTGGAAATAAAGACGAGATGTTATTAACGAAGAAAGCAAGAAACGCAAGGGAGCTTCAAGACAACATTCATATTGGAAAAGAAGTGCATGGAGACATTAAACTGAATATATGCACAGGGACGCATGAGGGAATATAATGAGGCTAAAGACACGGATACTATGTGGAGTGGAGGCGAATGGAATTAAACACTTGGGAATACAAGCGAGGGAAAGAGAAATACAGACTGTGCTGCCATCTAGTACATCAATGAAGAATTAACATGCGGAAAATTTGGTTATTAATGTTTCTTAAACCGTAAGGCCTTTTTTTTTTAGTGAGAGACAAGTATCCGGATAATTTAAATGAGATAGTTGATGTTAACAGAGCGTAGGCCTATTATGTGTAAATTTATACCGGGTGTTTCAGACCATCCGTATCAGCCTTTTTTCTCGAAATGTCACGGATGTTAGGAGGAGATCAGAACATTGTTTAACACACTGTGGTGGACATATTTGAACATTTACTATGAAGAATGTACGTACATAACATATAACATTTCTCAGAAAATACCATTTTTGTTACTTTGTGAGTAAACAAAAGTTAGAAAAAAAAAGTTTCAGTAAAAGTTGTTTCTTTTTAAAAGTAGTTTCCAATGGCACCTTCAATGACCCATGTCCCCATTTGAAATTTCGAAGTTGACCACAGGTACCCCTACTTCCGGTTTGTTACGGGAAATGGTACTACCACCAATCGATTCTTTACATAGGTTTTTGTTATCAAAATTTTTTTATGAACAACCAGTATCACATAGTTTTCGAGTAAAAAGGGCTGATACGGGTAGTCTGAAACACCCGGTATATTTTATCTGGGTTAGATTAGATTAGATTAGATTTATTTATTTAACCTGGTAGAGATAAGGCCGTCAGGCCTTCTCTGCCCCTCTACCAGGGTGTTGGGGGGATTAAGATATCTTGCCGGTATATTTGATTTTCCCTTTCACGCATATCTCATCCATTTTGCATTTTTTTGCGACGCACGATTTTATTTTGCCTGTATTATTTTAACAATTCTTCTATAGATTCATTAACAAAACTTTCACAATATACGTAAAGATTAATTTTTGATCCTACAGAATATATCTGTAATGGTAACAATTAATATTAGAGGAGAAAATTTCGCTCCGGGGCCGGGGATCGAATCCGGGTCCTTGATTCTACGTACCAAGCGCTCTAACCATTGAGCTACGCCGAAGTTCAATCCACAGCACCGGATCGAATCCCCCTCCTCCAATTTTTTTTCCTTTGTGGCCTGACTCCAAGTTCGACAGAGGAAACATGTGACTGTTGAGTGGTTAACTATTTCTTCCTTCTTTGAAATAGGAACGTGTTTTCAATGTAAACACGGTAGTGCAGTAGTACCCTCACAATAAGGCGCTGAACTGTGAGTAGAAGTGATATCTCCCACCCTGCGTTATTTTAATGTATCGATAAGTTAATTATCGTGGGTAACGTCACGTGCGGTCTC
>NC_091122.1:1920000-2180000 GCF_040183065.1 Periplaneta americana
ATAGATAGATAGATAGATAGATAGATAGATAGATAGATAGATAGATAGATAGATAGGATAGATTAGATAGATAGGATAGATTAGATAGATAGGATAGATTAGATTAGACAGATTAGATTAGATAGATTAGATAGATTAGATAGATAGATAGATAGATAGATAGATAGATAGATAGATAGATAGATAGATAGATAGATAGATAGATAGATAGATAGATAGATAGATAGATAGATAGATAGATAGATAGATAGATAGATAGATAGATAGATAGATAGATAGATAGATAGATAGATAGATAGATAGATAGATAGATAGATAGATAGATAGATTAGAATAGAATTACACAGACAGACAGATAGTTTATTTTGCAAAAACATGTGGAACATGTATGGCATCGTCATATACAATTTAAAATACATGATATCATACAATGGATACAAATTAAGATACATGAATATTAAAAAAACTCATCGACATCATACAATGGATTTGCCAATAATATAGTCCTAATTCGTGTCCTAAACACTCGGAATGGAAGATTCCTTATATCAACAGTTAGACTATTAAATAATTTAAAAGCAAAGAATAGAAAACTATTTTGAGTAATACTGTATTTACATTTGTCAATATATAAATTTGTATTATTTCTTGTAGAATATTTATGAACAGAAGTGCATGCTATGTAATTATTAATGTTATTCCGAATGTAAAGAAGACAGGCCAATACATACATAGACGGCAATGTCAAGATTTGTGACCTTATAAAAAGAGGTTTAAATGAGTCGTATTTGGTACTCCATAAATTAATCTTAAAGCTTTCTTTTGAAATACGAAAAGAGCTTGGGCATATTTAGGGCCGAATTCATAGTCAACACTTACTGTAAGGAAACACTTAAGCAGTTGCTTATAATAATTTCCAATTCATAAACCTCACAGAAGTGAATACTTATTCAAATAAGGTAGCTTGTCAGCTTACTCAAGTGTTTCCTCATATGCATTGTAATCAGTTGGTTCGGTATACATTAGATGATGATTATGATTTAATTTAATTTATTGAGTTCTGTAATTAAAGTGAAAATGAGTTTCGGCAAGCAAAAGATATGGAACCCCTTTAGAGATGTATAATGATCAACAATTTACCGTTTCAACAAGAACACTGTTGTGGATATTCTGGTGTCTCTCATTTCAATTCATAATACAGCCATGAGGCTTACCGATTTCGCCACTGCTGAAAGTACTGGTTGCTTTGAGATTTTATGATACAGCAGCATTTCATGTAGATTTAAGTGGTATTTTTTTTTTTTCGAAAAGTATTCACGTCCCAACAAAGTGTTATTTGCATGTTTGTTTGTATTCTACCCTAGGAATATTCTGTCAAAATTTGCGTAATTATATAATTTCCACTTTGTTTAGCATAAAAATAAATGAAAAATAAATTAAAATTATTTACTTACAGGAATATTTCCGGAGTTTGCATTAAACTCAACTGCAATTTTGTTCCATGTCAACTTCTTCATTTGGAGAGAACAATTATCAATCTTTTTTTTACTTTCGACGATATCTCCATATTTCATAACTAGTTATCTTAGCTCACTTCTTTCTTTTCTGTAAAATGCTTTCTGGACATCTTGTATAATTTTTAGCTCTATAATATTTACTTCTGTATTTGTGTTTGACAATAATGCCGATTTAACAATTTGAAGGCGCTGGAAAACAATTGAATGTAGGAAAGCGCTCACGTCTAGCCATGTTACCATATTTCTTTCGATGTCAAGGGAATGCCCAGGGCATATGAATGAGTAGCGTCTCTGCAATACGATCTGAAATAAGTGCTAAGGAAATGCTCATTACTTAAGTGTTTCCTCATTTTATAAGTGACGACTATGAATTCGACCCTTAAGTTCCTAACAATATGCATATTTTATTGGTCTGGATGGCCTCCTGTAATTTGAAATTATGATTAGTGAAACAGCAAAATTAAACAAATATTTGAGGTTATAACGTTTTATTTTGAACTAGCCAGATATCTCCTTTCATTTAGTGAATCATCGACAAGATGAGAACTCTTGTGATATTTGAACAAGACTATTTCGTGAATATATTAATAAATAATTTATAGCATACAGAAACAAATTATACTATAAATTAAGACAATACATTCGCTAGCACGGCCATCACGATGTATCACGGCCTACTGTATTGTTAAGGGAACAATGGAAATATTTAACATCTGAACATCACGTGCGACAAGATATTAAACAAATGCGCATCAGGTGCGACAAGATCGCAGTTGATAGAAGACTTTTATTGGTTAAAACTTAATAGATTCTTACACTCTATTAGTACATTGGTACAGAGCGAAATAGCCAGGGAAAGTTAATTCCAAAGATACAATAACATGCAAAGAAAAACAGAGAAAAGCAATACTCAATCACTTCTCTCTACGTCTATGCACTTAGCTACCTGTAGATTATATTATATCTACATTATAATTTTAGGCGACAGTAACTCGGTAGTCTTTGAACTCTTTATAATTTGGCTGCGTGTAATATGATTAACTTACATTGGAAACTGAATCATCAGAATCGCTGACTAGAAGCGTGTTCCAGCCTCTTGAAAAGACAAAGTACGCATTCTGCGTTCGTATTGATTAATACTCAGCGCTGCGTACGCAACACAGGGACACAAAAGGGTCCCTAGGGATGCGAACCCAGTACCACTTGAGTAAATGTGGAGTTCTTTGTTCTGTGAACTCATTTATTACAATAGCACTCGAGAATGTGGATGTGAGGAGCGCCTCTTAAAAGAACACATGCAAATGTTTACACATGTTAGAGAAACTTTGAACGGAGGGATAATTAAGTTTTCACATAAATGTGTGTGGGGAATTTTATTATGTACAGAGTGATTCAGAAAATTCTCTGAAAACTTGGGAAGCGTGCACAGGACTCCAAGTACGAGAACAGGCTTTGAATACAGACGTTTGCAATGTAATGCGCTGACTAGACATTGTCACGCATGAGCCCGCTGTTGACACGAGCGTGCATGGTGAAATATTACAAATAACTGCTCTAGTGTTGTAATGAGAACCACTGCCTTCTATGTATGCTACAGTGCATGTAAAATTCATATGCAAAAGGCAGTGTTAATGAATATACAGAGTGATTTATATAGAACTCACACATTTCTTTCATTAATTGTTTCAAAACGAATTGTGCTAGCGACAACTTATTATACCTAAAATGTAGAGGAATTTTGGGAGATTATTTACCTCTATAGCAAATGTTGAAAATGTCCTCCATCCTGCATAAGGCACAACTCAACACGTCGTTCCATGTTACTGGCCACTCGTTGGAGGACTCTGTTATCAATAGCTTGAATCTCCTGTGCGATATTGTGCTTCAGATCGTCCAATGTCTGGGGACGTGTGGCGTAAACCCTGTCTTTTAAGTAACCCCATAGAAAGAAGTCCAGCGTTGTCAAATCCGGAGATCTCGGTGGCCACAGGTTCCTGGAAATTATTCGGTCGTCAAAGAAACTTGCAATTAGTTCCATGGATTCATTTGATGTATGGCATGTAGCGCCATCTTGCTGAAAATATCCTTGACTCAGCTCTACATCGTCCAGTTGCTCAACAAACTCCATGAAAATCAGTCGGTACTCTGCAGTGTTCACAGTCTGGTTAAAAAAAATGGGCCCCACTATTCTCTGTGCGGATATTGCGCACCAAACTCCGATTTTAACCAGGTGCATAGGTGCTTCATGGATGACATGTGGAACACCAAATTCTCTCTGGTATGCCCTTTGAGTAGCTGTAATTGAATTCGTAATCCAGTATTGCTTCACAAGGAAGAGTCGTTGATTTAATGTGTACGTTGACAAAATGTCGAAAACAGCTGCCAACAATAGGAATAAAACATAAACATCTGCGCATCTAGTGACAAGGAATCGAAACTCCAGAACATTCTGCTTAATTTGGTGCTAAAATTGGGTCATTGAATGAATTTCCAACGGAATAATTAAAGAAAGAAATGTGTCAGTTCTATATAAATCACTCTGTACATTATACGAAACAAATCACTGCATTTGAAAACAATTCGAACTTCACTTAACAAAAAAGAAATAAAAATTATTCCAGTTGAACAAGAAATATTACAAGTACCTGAATCATTTTTATTCCTTCACATTAAATTTGATGGTGAAGTTTGTAGTACGTTGGCCAGACTGCTAACATCAGTCAGCTGTTCATAGTGTAATGTACATACTGTATATTAAGATTTTTCAAAATATACTACCGTACAAAAAATACTGTACAATAAATATTTATGAAGTGCTTTTTAAAAAATCTCGGAAATCAAAAAAACTCTCTCTGCTCGTTTTTCAAACTTCATTCAGTAAGAAATTAATGCATTATCTCGATCTTTCATTGCTTAAATATTACACGTAGCACAAATAACTAACAAATTTAACATGCATATCTACATCTAGCCCTATTATTCTGAAGCTACATCTGTAGTACTCACTGCAACAAGATGTAGCATTCAACTGTTCCTAACCGCTTTGTTGATTATATGACCGGTTCAAACGGCCATGATCATGAATAGAACAGGCTCTAATTCCATGGATATTTATTTCGTCATTGTTCTGAGTTCAGACGGCCGTGAAATCGTGATCTTATAACCTCTGCAACTTGAAATATTTATTTAATGTAAATTTGTGCTATCGTAGAAAAGAACATTGTAAGATTCACATTCGTAAAGTTATTTTTTTGGCACAAGTTTCACGAATACACAAACTTGTACCATGAATAACTATTACAAACAAATGCAATGTGAAGAATTTGAAATGTATAATCTGAATTGCGAATTATCCTCGATTGCTATAGAATTCTTACATTCCCGGTGTTATTCCTTTACAGAGAAACGGTGGGTCGTTGTGTTCGTGAAGAAGGAAATGGTCATGTTTGGTGAGTGTTAACCAGTTTGACTAACAATTAATTTATATTTACAAATAAGTAGAGTGAAATGTTAATGAGGAACCAAACAAATATTTTTTGACAGCATCAGTAGATAACATTTGCAAGTAACATAATCTAGTGAAATCTCCTGATTTTAAATGTTCGAATCTCCTGTTTATTTTTAGATAGACTTGGCAACGCTGGGCAGATATTCCCGCGTTGTCTAGTACGCATATTGTGATCAGCCGTTTAGGAAGTATAAACGCATGTCCATTATTCAATCAGCGAGTATTATTTAGAGCTGGGACTAGTGATGGAGGAGATAATTTTAATACCATTATATTGATATTGCAATATATTGCAAACCTAATTTCGATAATCGATATATTGTAGAAAATACGTCGATATATCTAACGATTATCGATATATCGCTATTCCATAAGCAAATTGGATTTTCAGGTGTAGGCTACATTTACTGTACTGCAATAAAATTACTTACATTTTAATATTCATTTTTGCCGTTGAAATTGACATCATAACAGTCAAAAGCATAAATGTAAAATTGTAACAATAAACAATACATTTTCAATGCCATATGACGTAGGTCCTGACCTAAATAAAAATTGTGGTGGCGGCAAGAGAGCTTAAATTTTATAGTGGGAAAGAGTTAAGTGAACTCTACATGGTTGAGTATTTGATATTGGAACACGATTCAATTATTCTAATGTTATATAGGATTCAATCCAGGACACAGAAATAATGCTCTTTTCTACCTAACAACGTAATCATTTTTAAATGTAAGTAAACAGAAATTGTAATTATTTTTTAAATGTAAGTAAACCGTACTTAGAATGTTACAAGTTTTAACAAATTTCACAGTTGATTTGATACAATCCTTCTATAGTAAGTTCCCATTGCAAGTTATTGTTACACTCCAACATTCCAATCATCAATGGTGATGATGATAGGGATAGAATGTTTGTGCACTAAAAGATATAATAAGAAAACAGAATGTCAGTACTAGGTTGTGCATAGAAATCATGGCCGTAAATAAATGTCACATCGGTATGAAATCCTTGATTCTGTTTCCATTTCAGTCCAGACACTGGTCTGCTCACAGTTAAAAATAAATTATATGAAATTAAGAAACAATACAGAAGTAAATTAACTCAAGCGAAACTAGATTGTAATACAAAATTTATTGTCAACTCTGATAACAAATGCAAAACTGCCTGGAATCTGATAAATAAGGAAAGGTCTAGTAGCTCTCAAAATCGAATAAACAATCATAGACTAATATATCGCCGGAAGAGTTTAGTGAGTTTTTCACTGACTCGGTGGACAAAATCAAATCCAAAATTCAATTCTCTGAGCTATCCCCTATGGAAATACTAACCAAAAATGACAAAATCTCCTGCACTTTTAAATGGAGAGAGGTCACCACTGAAGAGGTATGGAATATAATAAAAACTTTGAAAAAATTAAATTCAAAAGACGTTTATGATATGTCAAATGATTTTTTTTAAGTTCTAAATTCGATTTATATTCCTCTTACAAATATGATCAACATATGTCTAAAACAAGGTCTATTTCCAGATCAACTAAACATTTCGAAAGTAATCCCAATTTATAAAAAAGGCAATAGATCAAGTCCAAATAGTTACAGACCAATCTATATCATTCCAGTGCTATCCAAGATATTTGAATACGTAATTTTCAATCAAATTTATGACTACTTTGAAAATTCAAATCTCTTTGGTACTAACCAATTTGGCTTCAGAAAGAGGAAATCAACAAATGATGCAATCGAGCTTTTAATAACCGAAATTTTAAGAAATTTTGGAAATAGGTCACGAGTTAATGCTGTGTTTTGTGATCTCTCCAAAGCGTTCGATTGCGTTGATCACAACTTAATTAGTGGTGAGTTAATATTATGAAATATGTATGTATCTTGGGATTTTAAATAGGAAATTTCTAACTGGAGGGATATAAAATGGAATCAGTCTGAAATTTGGTTATAAGCCACATCTCCATTGTTAAAGATTTACATATTCCTGTTTTATAAATGCAGTTCATGTAAATCATTATTAGTGGGCCATGTCTAGAAATTAGCAGGCTTTGACAATTTTTAAAACAAGAGAACATCATTTATGGTTGCTAAATCAAAGCCTGATGTTCTCTTGTTTTATATATAATAGAAGTCAAGCTACGTATGTTTTATCAGTGTGGTATTGCCTTCTTTTCAACATTTCTGACGACACTAACCTAGAAGTGAAAAGAATGCGCACGTGGTGCTGTAAATCGGAAAGACTTGCGAGATCTTTACATAGGCGAGTTACGAATAGGAGTCTGCAAGATGTTACGAATTGGATATTATTAGTAACAGCTCTTCGGACCTGGAGGGAATGTGGGTTGGGGTAGTTGTGACAGGGTAAAAGGGGGAGGGGAGGTGAGAAACGATCTAGTATGCATTATGAAAACATTGACTGACCTATTTCATACTGAACCCCACGCTCCAAGTGGGTAAAAGAAATGTGAGAAGGAACGCAGCTACACCAGCGTGCTTTGCGCAGTGTATTCGCCCCTGAGTACCGCACCGCTAACCTTACTTCTCTGGTTCGATGAGTCGTCACTAACCATTCCACAGATGGGACTCGTTTATAGAGCTCCAAACAAGCTGCAGTTATAATAACAACGATATATTCCGAATATTCCAGAGACTCAATAAAACAAACTGATAAAAAACAGTATTTTAAATTACAACATCCATGAAACCATGCAATGGTAAGTTGCTAGTGAACATATTTACAAGTTTATACACTTTAATTCTTTGCTCTTGACATTATATGACATTAAATATATGTTTTGTTACTTTCATAACGTAGGCCTATTATTGTTTTTCTAATTCGCTGATGAATCACTGGGTTTAATACGTCCTTAATTTGACAAATTCGTGTCTATGACGAGTAATTTCAAGAAACAACCAACATCGCATTGTAAATTTGAAAATGCTGAACAGTGGCATAAGGAGAATTTTGTCAAGGGGAGGGGGTCATTATTAAAAATGTTTACAATTTACATTGTTGTTGTTTAGTCAACTGCCCGAAGACAGGTCTGACCCTCACAAGTGATACCAAGAAGCATCACTTATGAGGCCACTAAGCCAGGAGATAATGCAGTAGGGTGGCCAGTTCCTTTCCCCCTCCATTTCATACATTTTACACTAGTCAGACTTCAGATGTATACAAACAATTGTTCTTCCTCTGACACATATCGTCAAGTGAGATGTACTGCCTGTAGGCCTACATATCAGCCAGAACCGGAATCAGAGGGTAGAATTTACATAATCGGTATTTTACGTTTATGTGTATTATTATTATTATTATTATTATTATTATTATTATTATTATTACTACTACTACTACTACTATATTACGGAATATTTATTAATATTAAATATTTGAAATGTGATTGTTTCATAGCCATTCAATTTTTAACAAACAAGTTAAATTTCATATTGTGTCGGTTTCATTTTATCACAAGGTCGGTACTAGGCTATAATAAAGATAGCATTGTTATAATTCGATCGTACCGCTGCACCAAGCACAGGGATTATGTTGAAGTACTATGCCTTATGTGGATGTAGATTTTGTTACTCTGACAGTGTCAAATCTAAACATGTCAATTTTTTTTAATTCAAACCTGGTGACCCCATTACGTACGTCCCTGATGCGGAATATACACGAATTGTATATTACTCTGTAGAAAACAAGTTGCTTACAACTGCAAAATACTTCTTTTTTGACAATTTTTGCACATTGGTACTTCAATTGTGCTTAAATAATTAGCATTACAATAATATGAGACTTGTGGAGAGGATGACGTCCATTTAACGTTCCTCGAACGGAGACATTTTGGTTAGAAGTAGATTTGTCTTTTAAGTACGTAAAAATTTTTTTGTTAATTCTGCAGTTACTTAAATATGATAGATGCAGAATCGCAGATATTGTAATGAAGAAAGAGCCTAATTTGTTAGGACGTCCTTCAAGTTACCATAATACAGGGACATCATTTTATTTTTACTTCAATTTTTATTGTACCTGAGTTTTTGAATGTACTTCACTCCCACCCCTTCTACTAAGGAAGTTCCAACTCCACACAGAGCCAAGACCGCAGATAGTAAGCAGTACTGAGTTACTGAGTATAGTACGTTCCAGAAATATGTTCGCGTTTTCCAGTGACGAAAGAGCTTTCAATATTGAATCATATTTTCGCACAGGTACTGTCCGTTTGCCTACGTCGCATCCCGATTTCCCCCACCTGCTTCTGCTCGCCCCTCTGTAAAAGCTGGGCTGTCTTAGCTCTTTTCTGAAAACATTAATTTCTCTTAGGAATTGGAAGTTTACGTAATATTATACAGCTGTTTAATTTAACTTAAATAAAAGGGCCTCGTTAAGTAATTAACTGTCACGTGATTTCCTCACTTTCTACAATCCTGCGGCATAACCACTTGGACGGACAGTAGATAGCATGTCTGAGTAATTTTATATTTTCGGGTCGGGCAGAAGTGAAGATTGAATGTACAGTACTTAGGGTAGGTACACAATTATTTCAACATGAGTTACTAGTACGAAGGACGAAACTGGCAATTGGAATTAGATGCAATAGTCTATAGTGCGATAATATGCACAAAAGAACTGAAGCCTGTATCGAAATGAACGGCCACCATTTTCAAAATTGTGTTTAAATATTCATATTATGATTATTTTTCAATTCAACTTCTTTCTCTATATTGTACGCTAATGTGCTGTAGACAGTATAATATACACTGCATAATGAATACGTTCGCATGGATAACTCACTTCGTGAGTAAAAACACTTATTCTTAATACAGTACTGTACTTTGATTAAAGAAAAACCTAATGAAAATTATCAAACTCAAAATCGCGATATTTCCTAGTTTACGTAAATGGATGAACTACTTTTCTTCCTTCCTATAGCTAGTAGAGTGATTTGTGTTTTACGCCAGTATCATCGAACTCCAGTCTTGGAGGGGGGAGCAAGCGGTGTTTCCGGTTCTCTAAAGGTATAGACAGGTTAATATTAAAAATGTTAGTAAAAATAAAATGATGTCCCTGTACAAGTAATGTTAATGTTTCTGGGATGAAGAAGAAATAATGTTTCTGAATACTGTTTAGTTATTTGTTAATACTATAGTGGAATAGTACTACTATTACTGTTACTGATAATAATAATAATAATAATAATAATAATAATAATAATAATAATAATAATAATAAATACTTATTATTTAAGAGATGTATAATATCTTGTCATGGCCATCAGATTTCTGTTATAGCTGTAAAATGAAATTTTTATTTCTCAATAAACAATTGAATAGCTCAGTCGAAGAAAAAGGCCTTCTTTTGTCTCTTAAAAACAGTTGAGTGTTGAAATTAATTGCTTGTTTTATACGAATGTAATGGAAAAAATATTGTATATGCATCTAGTGGGATGTGCATTATAATCGTTCTCGTGTAGTTAAAGGACTCGGATAACGCCTTCTTCTTCTTCTTCTTCTTCTTCTTCTTTAAAAACACACTGCAGTGATAATAATGCACTTACCCCATTAGCTGCATGCTGGTTCATTTAAAACAACTGCGAAGCGAAATCTAAATTGCGTTGATTTAACTGCGGAGTAACTCCTGCACACAATATTTCGCACAGCTCAATATGCAGACAGATGGCCCGAGGCTACGTACACACGTGCGAGGGACTTAACGCGCGTGACATTAGTAATAGTAGTAGGCGTTCGTTCGACACTGGACACATTGTTGCTCATTACTCGGTCGCCATGGCAACGCGGGGCGCGGCTGCTAATTAACGCCGGTCGCGCGGACGTGCCGCCCATCTGTTAGACAGGGTTTCACATGATCGCTGTACTCACCTTCTTCGTCCCGCGCAGTTTCGCGTCTTGCCTGCAACTGACTGAGAGACGGAGCGAGGCCTTGAGACGATGACGTAGCCTATCAGCCGAGATCAAGGTTTTGGGTATCTCAACCGAGTCGTGATGGAAACTGCCTCCAACTCTGAGTAGTACATTGAATTCAGACCGGGTGGGGAGGAATTTATAGGGTGGATTGGGTTAATTTTGGTATAAAAACAGCCTGTTTTAAGTTTAGAGACCCATAGCCTGTTACCATGATACAATTTTCCAATAAGTTTTTTTTATATGCTAGGACTGTGACAACCTAGAATGATTCTATTGCATTTTCAAGTATGTTGGCCTCTTCTTATTATGATAATAACCCTAACTTTATTTATACTCAATTTACTCCATGGATGGGGAAATTTGGGTATAATGTGTATTATTTATTTATTTATTTATTTATTTATTTATTTATTTATTTATTTATTCTGGTGTAGTTAAGGCCATCAGGCCCTCTCTTCCACAATACCAGATATACAAATACAATAACAGAAATTAAAAGAAAAAAAAACACTATAAACAAAGTAAAGCCACACAAAAATATACACAGGTTGCAGTCAAACAAACTTTAAATGAGTGATTATTGGGAGTAAAGCAGCTCTTAAGTCCTTATAAAATCAAATTATCCCAACCATATTAGTGTACCGGTATGTATCCTACAACAGAATGCAGAGTTTAGGTGGGCATTTAATAATTTTAATTAGGATTAACAGGATAAAAAAAAAGGTTAGCCAATACTTAAGTTCTTAATAAGGCTTATTTTGTAAATTTAAAATAGCTCCCATCAAAATCAGGGACAGAAAACACTTCGGATATTTATTTGTCTTTCACAGATCCATAATTTGTGTGCGTGGCATGATCTGGAACGAAAAACTAGATTAGTTGCCAAATAACTTGTAATTATACTGAAATTACCTAGTTCGTAAATTGTAATTTACTAACAAAGTATTAATAATATATTACTGAATTTACTAAAAACGTGGTCTAATATTTGTAATGTACACGTACATGAATTTGTTTACTGTATGACAGCTGGTTAGCCAACAATATTGCTTTGAATGTGACGTGTTATTTCACGGATGGGTAAACAAAAAACAGTTTTTTTTATATTAGACAGTATCAGTGTGATGAACACAGATTTTGAACACTCCGTGATATACAATTGTTATTAAATGCAACGGATGAACTTTCCACTGAGTCCTTTGAGGCGTTCTTTTTTAAGAAAAGTAAATAATGTGTTTTTTTTGCTATAGTACACTGAAATATTTATATTATTACTACTATTTTATTAAATAAGATTACTAATAATTATATTTGCTAACAGAGCTGCACGCATTGTATTCTTCACCTGACATAATTAGGAACATTAAATCCAGACGTTTGAGATGGGCAGGGCATGTAGCACGTATGGACGAATCCAGAAATGCATATAGAGTGTTAGTTGGGAGGCCGGAGGGAAAAAGACCTTTAGGGAGGCCGAGACGTAGATGGGAAGATGATATTAAAATGGATTTGAGGGAGGTGGGATATGATGATAGAGAATGGATTAATCTTGCTCAGGATAGGGACCGATGGCGGGCTTATGTGAGGGCGGCAATGAACCTTCGGGTTCCTTAAAAGCCAGTAAGTAAGTAAGTAAGTAAACAAAACTAACAGTGAAAACTACGCCAATAAAACATAACTCAACTTCTCAATTTATTGTAACAATGAAGACTGAAAATCGACGGCCCAGTTCAAAAGGCAAACAACTCAAGATTTAAAATTTTGAGAAACCTGAATTTTAAAGCTTCATGTTGTTGTGAAAAATCCAATTAACACACTCTGATTTGAAAGTTATAGTATATATAAAACATCATTAACGGAATTTGGAGTAATTTCAATGATACTTTGATTTTTCACAGCAACATAAAACTTTAAAATGCAGGTTCCTCAAAACTAAATTTTGATTTCTTTCCCTTACGAGTTGCCGTCGAAATTGAGACGGTCTAAATTTCAACTGTCAAGATTGTCGGCAGACCACAAATCTTAAAGGAAACAACTTTACATGTTATAATTTATTTTAGCTGCAGAAATGTAATATTGAATTTTTGTTCTTCTTCCGTCTCATTATGCTGTTAGGCGTTGGTTCACCTCTGTCCACCCAGACTCTCCAGCGACTTATATTTATACATATGAAAAGTCTAAAAATTATATATATTTTCCTATTTCTCGATTGAAATATCATTACAAATAATTTATCAGCATATCAATAACAACCTCATAAAAGTACTTACAAAAACACTCCCAAAAATAATATACACCTATGAAAATAAATAAATAAATAAATAAATAAATAAATAAATAAATAAATAAATAAATAAATAAATAAAAAATTATTGGATTAACAATATTTTCACCGTTACAATTACACATATATAAACACTAAATATAAACATTTACATAGAGATAAAAAAATTTTACAGAAGAAAAAGTTCGTCCAAAGGGCTGGACTCTGGAAGAGTACCCAAAACGCTCATTGCATTTCCGCGTTGAATAGCACTACTTAAGCGTTGACGCAAATAAGTAGTGCAACGGCGATCACCAGTAATGGAGATCAAAATTTGGCCGATTTGAGATACCAAAACTTTAGCGTCATGATTCCAAGGACCGAAGGTCTCCACAGCAAAGGGAACAAAGATATAATTGTCTGAAAGATGAGCATATTTATTAACTTTCTTCTTCACGGCTAATTCAGCAGCAGATGCTGCGTGTCTGGAGGTATTCGGCAAGTGAGATGGAGTTAGAGTGTCAACGCAAGTGGAGTCCCAAATTAAAGATTTTCCTCTAGACCATGGAATTAAGGTGAGACCGTCGGGTCGTTTACCATCTGCGCGACTAATACCTGGTGGTTCCAAAAGAGACGGGATGCCACAAGAAGTCAGAGATCTTTTAATGATATCACTGAGTGATGTATGTCTGGGAATGCGACCCTTGCTCCTCGCACAGCTGAGTGCATGATGACCTTAAATATCAGCAATTCCCCCGCAAATACATTGGTGTGGCTGACAGAGTTTACAACCAAGGCGTAAAGCCATTGCGATTTTAAAGGATGTGCTATCTATTAGGGTGCCGATGTGAGGAGAAGGTAATGCGTGTAACCAAGCTCCAGACTCACTCTCTTGAAGGGCTAGGAGACGTGCAATGTCTTGTTCGGATGTGAAAGAAGAAAGGAGTATATCTAAAATTTTTTGGGAAATGATAACGTCCCACTGGTTTTGAAATTCAGGATGGGCAGGAGGATGAGTGGTTTGTGAGGAAGCATACCAACTTGTCAGAGCATCACGCACATGGCAGATTTCAGCTGCATCACTGTATAAAGGAAATTCTCTTTAATTCAGTTTTTATTTGCCCTCTCTTATGTAAGTTATCATTCTTTCTACTGCCTCCTCCCACTTAATTCTAGGTCTTCGTCTTCTCTCAGTTCACATTTACATTACCTGATATTCGATAAATATGCGCTAACCACTTCAGTTGTCCTTCCTCATTAATGCCTACTTTTGCTTTACCTCCTCTCTTATCCTCTCATTTCTAATTCGATCTCGTTGGCATCTTCCGCTCCACACTGAGCTATGGGCACTGTAACTGCGTTTTGGTCTTAATGCTGATCTCTCATTGAAATAGGCCTATAGTATTGCACAAATTATAATTTTTACTTTCAAAGGCCTGAATTCTCCGGACGGGACATCCTGGAGTATTTTTTAAGTTATTTAACGACGCTGTACAGCAACTCTTGATGACGTGAATATGTTAGGAGAAAATCCACAAACGATTAGGGAAAATGCGGAAATTTTACTTGAAGCAAGTAAAGAGATATGTTTGGAAGTAAATCCCGAAAAGACAAAGTATATGATTATGTCTCGTGACCAGAATATTGTACGAAATGGAAATATAAAAATTGGAAATTTATCTTTTGAAGAGGTGGAGAAGTTCAAATATCTTGGAGCAACAGTAACAAATATAAATGATACTCGGGAGGAAATTAAACGCAGAATAAATATGGGAAATGCCTGTTATTATTCGGTTGAGAAGCTTTTGTCATCCAGTCTGCTGTCAAAAAATCTGAAAGTTAGAATTTATAAAACCGTTATATTACCGGTTGTTCTTTATGGTTGTGAAACTTGGACTATCACTTTGAGAGATGAACACAGGTTAAGGGTATTTGAGAATAAGGTGCTTAGGAACATATTTGGAGCTAAGAGGGATGAAGTTACAGGAGAATGGAGAAAGTTACACAACACAGAACTGCACTCATTGTATTCTTCACCTGACATAATTAGGAACATTAAATCCAGACGTTTGAGATGGGCAGGGCATGTAGCACGTATGGGCGAATCCATAAATGCATGTAGAGTGTTAGTTGGGAGGCCGGAGGGTAAAAGACGTTTGGGGAGGCCGAGACGTAGATGGGAAGATAATATTAAAATGTATTTGAGGGAGGTGGGATATGATGATAGAGAATGGATTAATCTTGCTCAGGATAGGGACCGATGGCGGGCTTATGTGAGGGCGGCAATGAACCTCCGGGTTCCTTAAAAGCCAGTAAGTAAGTAAGTATCAGCAACTCTTTTTAATCGTGGGCGTGATTGGTGATAGCGAGATGATATTTGACGAGATGAGGCCGAGGATTCACTGTAGAATACCTGATATTCGCCTTACGATTGGTGAAAACCTCGTAAAAACCCAGCCAGGTAATCAGTCCAAGCGGGAATCGAACCCGCGTCCGAGCGTAACTCTGAGTCGGCAGGCAATCGCTTTAGCCGACGGAGCTACGCCGGTGGCTTTCTGGAGTCCGGGTAGAGGATTTTCCCCCCGGGCCACCCCTTGAATTCATCACTGACTCCAAAACACTTTGTGGTAATAGTAATATAAGACGTTATTGTGTTAAGTTCCATACACATTGCAGTCGCGAGTCCCTTGGAAAATGATAGGCTTTCTACCCTTTAGAAGAGAACTAAAATCACTTGGTCACTTTATCACTTAGCAAAGTGTAAGGCCACTACATGCCGGATTTCGCCGGACTGTCCTGCGATCCTGCCAGGCACTGTAGAAAATCAGGAATTGTCCTACTTCTCTCGCCAATTCTTACTGGACCAAACACAGAAACTGTCTATGTTTGGAGTCCATTGGAGGAATTATGTTTGTGAAACTTAATTTAAGACCATTATGTAGTGTGCATATCCACAAGTGTTTACTACTGGGTGCCAAACAACATCCCGTGTTCAAACAAACTGCGTCATCAGACAACTGTCAACAATCAGAAACTTAAACAAGTATGAGCTTATTTATATTTTGTAGAGTTTAATACGTAATGTGTCCACGGTGTGGAATAACGGCTAGCCTGTCTGGCCGTGTAACGAGCGGGCTCGGGTTCAGAACTTGTTTGGGACAAGTTACCTGGTTGAGTTTTTTCATTTGTATTTCCTCAACCCACTGGGAAGAGGATGGTATTTTTTGGAGAAAAATTAATAGTAAATTAAAAAAAAAAATTCTTTAAAATACTCTTTGATATGTGTGGAATGCATAGCATAACATTTTGTGGGAATTTGTGCCCTTATCGGATGTTGAGTCGCCATTTTTAAACTTCCTGCGTTATGGATTTTTAAATCACTCGCCCACTTTTACTGTTCTTTACGGTAAATTAAATTTAAAAAAAATCTTTAAAATACTCTTTGATATGTGTGGAATGCATTGCATAAGATTTTGTGGGTATTTGTGCCCTTATCGGATGTTGAGTCGCCATTTTTAAACTTCCTGCGTTATGGATTTTTAAATCACTCGCCCACTTTTACTGTTCTTTACGGTAAATTAAATTTAAAAAAATCTTTAAAATACTCTTTGATATGTGTGGAATGCATTGCATAAGATTTTGTGGGTATTTGTGCCCTTATCGGATGTTGAGACGTCATTTTTAAACTTCCTGCGTTATGGATTTTTAAATCACTCGCCCACTTTTACTGTTCTTTCCGGTAAATTAAATTAAAAAAAAATCTTTAAAATACACTTTGATATGTGTGGAATGCATTGCATAAGATTTTGTGGGTATTTGTGCCCTTATCGGATGTTGAGACGTCATTTTTAAACTTCCTGCGTTATGGATTTTTAAATCACTCGCCCACTTTTACTGTTCTTTCCGGTAAATTAAATTTAAAAAAAATCTTTAAAATACACTTTGATATGTGTGGAATGCATTGCATAAGATTTTGTGGGTATTTGTGCCCTTATCGGATGTTGAGACGTCATTTTTAAACTTCCTGCGTTATGGATTTTTAAATCACTCGCCCACTTTTACTGTTCTTTTCGGTAAATTAAATTTAAAAAAAATCTTTAAAATACACTTTGATATGTGTGGAATGCATTGCATAAGATTTTGTGGGTATTTGTGCCCTTATCGGATGTTGAGACGTCATTTTTAAACTTCCTGCGTTATGGAATTTTAAATCACACGCCCGCTTTTACTGTTCTTTCCGGTAAATTAAATTTTAAAAAATCTTTAAAATACCCTGTGATATGTGTGGAATCCATTGCATAACATTTTGTGGGTATTTGTGCCCTTATCGGATGTTGAGTCGCCATTTTTAAACTTTCTGCGCTATGGATTTTTAAATCACACGCCCGCTTTTATCGGTTTCCAGTAACTTCATTTTTTTTTTGCTACATTGGCAGACAAAAATGGATATAATTTCTGAACTATTAAAGATACATGCATGAAATTTAGAACACACATTCTTTAGACTATTAGGAAACTTTTCTCTGTAACAGAATTTGTTAATTGATTTCATTTTAAAAATACGTCCGTTTGTTTGCAAGAAAGGAAATCAGAAAATTGTTATTAAATTTTAATTGTTTATTTTACAAACGTAGGGACTAATATCAAAATTCTGTTACAGACAGTTTGTAGAACATGCTTTTGCAAATACATTGCAAAAAACTGTTTGAATCTATCTTTAAAAACTGTTTAGATATATCGGTTTTAGTACAATCCTGCATTGGGTATTTTTTTTTAAATTTGGGTCCCCAAATAATTTTTTTGTTTTCAAAATATTTATATTTGGTTGAGATCCCACAGCTATGAGCTCTCTACATACGAAAAATTAATATTTTACACCAAATAGGAAAAAAGTTAAAAAAATACCATTCTCTCCCCTTAAGAACAAATGCTGGGTAATTTTAGGCGTTGGACCCGGACTCATTTCGCTGGCATTATCACCTTCATCTCACCCAGAAGCTAGATAACCGCGGCAGTTGATACAGCGTCGTAAAATAAAACAAATAATTTAATAAATGTTTATTTACAGTTTTCTGTCACTTTAATTGCATACTAAGATCCTTTTTGTTGTGGAAAATCCTGCTTTCACAGATTAAAATGTCTTGTTTTTTATTTCATTTCTATGGCAACCTAAGAACGGATAGCTTACCCAGGTGAATAGAGTAGGGTTGCCAACTCTGATAAATAAAATTACCAGCCATTTTAGACACGCAATTTTGGATTAATGTACTAAATACAGAATCTGCTATATGAGATGAGCAAAATAAATAAATAAATAAATAAATAAATAAATAAATAAATAAATAAATAAATAAATAAATAAATAAATAAATAAATAAATAAATAAATAAATAAATAAATAAATTGAGAAACAGTCTTGCTTCACTGTTAAAAATGCACTTTTTAATTTCGTATTTGGAGTTCATTTCACAGCCTTAAGGACTTCTTTTTCTTTTAATATAAATCGATAAAATTCTTACTTACTGGCTTTTAAGGAACCCGGAGGTTCATTGCCGCCCTCACACAAGCCCGCCATTGGTCCCTATCCTGAGCAAGATTAATCCAGTCTCTACCATCATATCCCACCTCCCTCAAATCCATTTTAATATTATCTTCCCATCTACGTCTCGGCCTCCCCAAAGTAAATAAAATTCTACAAAACTAAATTTAACATTTTCCTCAATATAAAGTTCAGCTTTTACTATTTCCACAGTTAAACGATTCCTCTCGTTATTCCACAAGATTTTCATGATACTGAATGCACGTTCGACAAAAGAATTTCTTGCAGGAATAGCAAAAAGGTGTTGAAGTATCAATCTTATTTGTGGAGATTTCTCTGAGACATTCTTATCCTGGAAATATTTACACTATTTTATAAAACTTGTGAAATGTGCATGTTTCACGAAGGAAGAATAGAGTATGTCTTTATCTAGTTGCAGCATTACTTTTTGTCTAATACTTTAAATTTCTTCACTTTGGTGTACAATAGTCAAGTATATAGATTGAAGAACACTTGAAAATTCCCATATTATCTTCAGCTTCTCTGAATTATAGATTAAAACGTCCCAATAAATAGAGGAAAATTCCTTTTAGCGTATATGATAAAAGCTGTTATCACAAGTACAAACACATTTAATAAGATTAATGGGCACAGGTGGGTCGGTAAGGCGTTAATACCGGCCACCGGTCTTATGTTGAATCAGTCAAAATTTCCGGCCGTGCAGGTGAAATACCGGCTAGTTGGCAACCCTAGAATAGAGCCCATAGTGAGGAGCCAACCAACGAAACTTGGTCAGTTCCTCATTTGGTAATGCCAGCTTGCTACGTGGGCAAAGCTCACAGCAGATAACAACCATCACTTGATAGAAGCTCACAGATAAGAAGTTGCGTAGTCAAGAAGCAGACAAACAAGCCGTTACCTCGGTCTTGCGTGCAGAATGTCGTTGACTTATCTTATCTTGACTTTTCAAAAGCTGATCGTTGCATTTGATTTGTTTCGGCCCTTTGTGCGCCCTATAAAGCGATGATTGTCGAAGTCCGTCAGGTGAATCCGATACTGATAGGTCAGTCATCCTGCCTGATCCCTGACAGACCAAGTTTCGTCCTTGGACGAGTACCTAATAACTTAATAAGCCTCAGGGAGCCATAAACCCTTCCTACATAATAATAATAATAATAATAATAATAATAATAATAATAATAATAATAATAATAATAATGTTTTATTTTCGCTGGCATAGTTAAGGCCATAAGGCCTTCTCTTCCACTCAACCAGTCTTAATCAATACAATACATATTTAAATTACGAATATTTACACTACACGTAAAAGGTTCTCCAGCAATATTCTTCAGTTAAGTTAACGACTAGTAGACTACATATTTATTTAAATTTAGATAAACCTATAAGGTAAAGTAGTAACTTAATTTATGAGCTAATTTAATTCAATCAATTATAATTAATTTTAGATTTGAGATAGTAAAATGATGAAAATTAATTTAATATAAGCTTACTAGAACTATGTTACAGGGAGAAAAAAAAAATATATATATATAAATGTAAAATATATTTCTATAATGAGAATATTAATGTAATTGCCATTACAGGTTTTGTTAATCTATTTAGAGAAATTAATGATAATAATAGGAATGGATAGATGTTAGTTTCATTATAATATGTAATAAATATTAATCAGGAATTAATTTGTTAAGTAAGAATTTATGTAATTTTGACCTAAATGAAGTTATTGTCCAACAACCCCTTACATCACTGGGTAGCGAGTTCCAATTTCTAGCAACTGAAACTGTATAAGATGAAGAATATAAAGATGTCTTGTGGTAGGGTATAATGAGTAAATTGTTATGATGAGACTTGTACTTAGCTGATGATATGCGGATAAATTTTGAAAACGAGAAGCCAAGTAGCATCGGAAACCCGCACCACCACAAAACTTCACTCCAGCCTATATAGGGTGCAAGTGAAATAATCCTGTAGATTGGAAGGGCCGGTACACGTATATATTACGTTTTGTGATTAAATACAGGGTTAATTAGAAACTTTAGTTGAAGCTTCAGCAGTCTGGCAACACCGCCGTGTCTTTTTTCTCGTAAGACAGATGTAAGAGGTCAAGGAAATCAGATCTGTCCGCCTTAGTGAACTACCTCTCATCTCCCTTTCTGGGCACAAAGTTGTAAGCTGGTTACATCGGTCAGTGGCTTGAAATTAGTGATTTTTAAATTAAATTTACACGAAAACCGTCCACGCTATTGAAATACGCCTTACTTACTTAGTTACTTACTTACTTAGTTGCTTACTTACTTAGTTACTTACTTAGTTACTTACTACTTACTTACTGGCTTTTAAGGAACCCGGAGGTTCATTGCCGCCCTCACATAAGCCCGCCATTGGTCCCTGTCCTGAGCAAGACTAATCCAGTCTCCACCATCATATCCCACCTCCCTCAAATACATTTTAATATTGTTTTCCCATCTACGTCTTGGCCTCCTCAAAGATATTTTTCCCTCCGGTCTCCCAGCTAACACTATATATGTATGGTGAGAACCAAAGTAATTGCAGCACTAACTTCAACACTGAATTCGCAATATCTCAAACTATCATATAAAGTGTCCCGCGCCGTAGCGTCGTGGTCTAAGGCATCCTGCCTAGGGCTCGCGTTAAGGAATGCGCGCTGGTTCGAGTCCTCATGGGGGAAGAAATTTTCTCATGAAATTTCGGCCAGTGTATGGGACCGGTGCTCACCCAGCATCGCGATGCACTTGGGGAGCTACGATAGGTAGCGAAATCCGGTTGCGAATACCAGCTATAACGGCTTGGGGGATCATCGTGCTAACCACACGATACCTCCATTCTGGTTGGATGATCGTCCACCTCTGCATGTGGGCGTGAGGACAGCTGCCGGCTGGTCGGTCTAGGCCTTTCACGGGCTGTCGCGCCACGGATTATTATCATATAAAATAAGTAAATATTTGGTTGCTGGGGAAACGTGGACAGCAGAAGAGCGATAATTTCAGTTTTGTTTGTTTTGCCGCATGCTGTACTTCCCATTGTAGAAACACACAAGGAGAACAAGGGGAAGACAAGAATAACCCGTCGACAGGTCAAGTCTTCCGTACGTAGTTCTAGGTAGAGATATGCAGCTTTGAGTGAAACTATGCACCTGTCGACAGGTGATCTCGATCACACACAGTTCTATGCAAAGCTACGTACCTGTCACCTTTTTTTATTTTCAAATTAAGTGTCGCTTGGATCAAGAATCCACATCTGTGAAAGGAGATATTTCACATTGTTACAATATGAGCTATTCCATATGAAAACGATCAGTAAAAAACCTCTCATTTTCTTTATACTCTAATTTTTTTCCCTATTTATACAAGGTGCTGAGGACAGTGCATTTTCAAAATTATGCTATCGAAAGTCAAACGGTTTTCGTACTATTGAGCGACAAATTTAGCGTATTTTATAAAAAACGAGCCTCTTTTAGCGCTCAGAACTCTGGAACCGTTTACTGCAGAACATTGAACGAGAGCTCATTTTGAAGCTGGCATTTGGTAGGTTATGATAAGAAGTAATCCTTATTTTTATTGTACACAGAGAGACAGATAATCTGATTTTACTTACTTTTAGGCTTTTCGCTAATTTGTAAAAATGTAAAAAAAATATTGAGGAAAAACCTTGCATTATTAAGAGGGATTCGGCATTGTTTGCTTAGTGGCTCGGCAATAAATTTCGAGGGTATTAAATAAATTATTTTCACACGCCTAGACTTGAACGGCGCAGTACCGCACGCACTGGCCGAGAGCTGAAGATAAGCGAGCGTTGGGCGTCATTTTACTCCTGTGTTTATGAAAACTTGTGATAAAGCTAGCCCAGCTATGCGCTACTAGACGAAACATCACGTGTTTATGTCTCCTGGCCTTGCTTGTCTCGGCTAGCTCCCGTCTCACAGTCAGCTGGTTACTTATTTTCTTTATTTGATATTTTCAATACTTTCTTATCAACGGTGCACCAGTAAAAAATATGTGTTTATTTGTACTTTCAATGCGGAATCTAAGCATACATTTTAAAAATATTTTTTCGTTTTAATGAAGAAAAATCTAAATTTCTCCATTTCCATAAAAAGTAAGAAAATCTGTTTACATGTCAATATAAACTTTAATTTCTCAGCATCAAAATAAACCATGATTTTGATCATTGGGTGAAAGGGTTTCGGAGCCACAACAGTTTAAAGTTGCTAATATTTTATGAAAATACGATAAATTTAAATATTTTTAATTTAAACACTATGAAGTTCTGATGCCTCAAACTTTGCACAAAGCATTGTATCACAGTTGTCAACGGACAGAAAAAGTTTCATTGTATTTAAAAATTGCAATGTCAATTTTCTCTATATTTCGGTCGATTTGAGATGGAATAGCCCCTATACATCTCATACTTCAACACTGAAGCCACTAATTCCGTGTACACTAATGCACACAGCGTGTTGCGTGACGTCATCGTCTCCTGGAACTTCTTCTTAGACTACATACAGCTTGTAAAAGTATTGTTGGGCCTGGTGAGGCGTTACAGCAGGCGTCTGTCTGGAAGTTACCTGCTGGGGCCGTTGTTCGATGCTGAGTAGCTGGCTGGACTTTTCGAAGGTTTCCCGACATTAAGGGAATGCTCTGTGTTAGAAAACCGCTGTAATTAATACAGCATCATTAAATGAACGAGTACTACTTAGTTACTGTACCGAATGATGGTATTTTAACAGAAGTCACAAGTCTTGCTAAAGCTCTAAGACGTTCTGGAGGGATCATAGTGCGCAAGTTTAAATTTGCATAAGTGTCAGACCAAACCCTGATAATTGTGTGTTGCACTTACTGTCCTCACAGCTGAGACTTAAGCCCCATTCACAATGAAAACGTTAAAATTAACACGAGAATGTAAACGTTATCATTCACAATAGAAATTTGACGTTACCATAAGGCCATGAAATACAGGGTGTTTCCGAGGTGGTGTTACAAACTTTCAGGGATGATGGCGAAGGGCACATGTATCAATTTGAGATAAGGAACCCTGGTCCGGAAATGACCGAGTCGAAAGTTATAAGCAAAAATAGTTGTGTGGAAATGGAATTGTAATTTGGCACCACGTGCCCTCCTTCCCTTAACCTTTGGAACAGTCGTGGAAAGATAGTATGGGCCGGATGTCTCCTAAGTGGGTACTTGCCCGATACAATCTGTGAGCTTGTCTACTGTTCCCATTGGCTCATCCGTATTCGAAAATCAGGTCTGCTTATTCCGCTCTCGTGTACTCCTCCATTTAACTAGGACTGATCGACTGGACACTGCAACTTGTACACATACACTGCTGTCTACAGACGTGCATATCAGGACCGACCATGTCCGTTACACATTACGCTATCTGCATTGCTTTAGTGTAGTTTCCTGTCCCTACCCCTCAGACAGCGCACTGAATGGAATACTGTAAGTAGACAACATAAACAACGTCAGATGAATACAGTTTGTGTAAGATGTACAGATAAATATACATAAATAAGGTGTACAGAGGAATAAAAGTATTTCATTTCCACACAACTATTTTTGCTTGTAACTTTCGACTCGGTCATTTCCGGACCAGGGTTCCTTATCTCAAATTGATACATGTGCCCTTCGCCATCATCCCTGAAAGTTTGTAACACCACCTCGGAAACACTCTGTATATCCGTGGATGACTGCAATCACACAGAAATATCATATGAAAGTGCAGTCGAATATTTTATGTTCGTATAAAAGAATTGCAGATGTGAGGCGTTTGTTTCACGTAGTAGGACGTATAGCTGACCACTACAAATTAGTATTTAGCCTAGATATGATTAATATTATAGGTCAGCTATAATGTTGTGACTATGGCAAAATAAATTTAAAAAATACATACCCTTGCTCTTCATGATAATGGCGATTGTCTTCCATATTACACCTGTTTTCTTTCAGCGTATTATCTTCATATGTATGATGTGATTTGACATACAGACAGCGCTATGACTTTCGTCAAACGGTGCAACAAGTCTGGAAATTTGTATGAATATATGATTGTGAGTGGGCCGGGTTAATATTAATTAGCCAATCTTCAAAACTATAAAATACAATCTATCAGGACTGTCGCTGGGCAGTAACCTGAACACAAGTTTCAGCATCACATTGTTGACAAGTAACTCCATCTGTTAGCACAATCATAAAGCACTAATAGATGCTATAGGGTTACCAACAACGAAAAAAAAAAAAAAAAAAAAAAGATGCCATTTTATTTCATTTGTTTCTGTCAGCGTTCTCCGATAGGTCTCTTTTTTATACGCCTTCAGATAGTGTTTTCTTTTCAATATAGTCGCTGACGTCACCGCAAACTAAAAAGCTTGAGGTTTGCAAGCTTCTACGTTCACATTGTTCACATCTAGTGTTAACGTTTACGACATTCATTAAATTACATTAAATAACCTGACCGAGAACTTTGACGTTCACGTCGAGTTTGCGTTTACTTTTCATTGTATATTGTTGTTTATTGTTAGTAAAATAACATGTAAGAAGTACAGTCTTAATTCTTCCCTGAAGGAGTAAATGACTCTTTATGCTCGACCATGCGGAAATGTAGTAATTATACACCTGGTAGCAGTCCTTTAATGCATGTAATTAAACTACACCTATTCATTAAAGTTCAGGTTTTCGATTATTCTCGGATATGCAATCGAAAGGCAACTAGCAAAACGTCACGCAGGCTGGAAATCCAATACTGTCGCAGAAGGTTATGTTCTGTTAATATAATAATTAGCGTTAATTGTAAATAATATTCAAATAAATTCAATTTGTCATCCCTTTTTTTAATGTCGAATTCAATTTCAAGGTTATATCAAGTTTAACGTTTATCTTACTTTCTAGATTATATCAAGGTCGTCGACATTCGTTGCCCGGAAAAAATCAATACTTTCGCGTCTGCGCACATCTCACAGTTTACGAAAATGCACAAGGTCAGTTCGCTCCCTAGTTACATAAGAATAACATGAATACTTATAAATAATTTCAAGTTAGAAATATGGTCGAGCATAAAAAGTCGTATGAAACTTGCCTATAATGGTAATTAAGACGCTCGTATGAAAATTATGAAACTCGCTTGCGCTCGTTTCATAAACAAACATACTCGCGTCTTAATTACTATCATTATAGGCTCGTTGCATAATGTACTATTAAGTTTAATGCGATGTTGACGGAGGTACAGGGAAACAAGAATATGAAATAAAATTCTACAGCCAATATCCAAACACCTTTTTATTTCCGTAATGTATTTATGTACACTAAGAACTTAGGCTTTATTGGCAATATATATAGATAGAGTTCTGTGTAACCAACCTGTTTGATAAGACCGGTCCATCAATGTTGGCAGCTTACGTCTAAAATGATCACTAGAAATTGCTTTTACTCTGTAACCCTTCATTTCATCATATTGTTTATACTGTACACAAGTTTTAAAATAACATCACCTGATAGAGATCTGTTTAAATAGTTTCATAGGGATGACTTGGTAATAATAATAATAATAATAATAATAATAATAATAACTTAATTTGAAAGCAAAAGTTCACCGTTACAAGGCTTGTGAAGGAAGTAGCTAATAGACGTAACTAAAATAACTTTTAAGTGTTGATAGAAGGAATTCTTTGACCAATGGAATCAACTGACCATCGTGAAACCTTGCTCCTGTCATCTAAAGCTTTTAAAATTTTAACCGAAGATTCGTAGATATGTTAGTTCATTCAAAATCGCTGTAAATAGACCCTAAAACAAGAACGCAGCGATGGTCACGTGATTCGGTTAGGTCGAAGAATCCCCTGCAGAAGGAAATTATTTTATTATTATTATTATTATTATTATTATTATTATTATTATTGTTGTTGTTGTTGTTGTGTTAGAGTAATATCATGCTAGGCGTGGCTGCACCTCACTTCCTCCTCCTGAAGCAGGTGACGGCGTTGAAGTAGCACCTCCAGTACACGCGCCCCTTCTGCTGACCGCGACGCTGGAGATCCATCTGAAACAGACGCGCATCGTGACGCACTGTGCCAGCGGTGCGCGCCGCCGCCATGTTCGGGTCCTCACACTTCGTTGGTTGCCTCATCCTCCGTCTGTCTACCCCGTATCCGGAAGATTCTGGGATCGAATTCGCGAGGCCGGCTATCCTTCAATTCCTCGACCAAGCGCACCTTGAAATAGTCACAACGTGACATCACAAACATGGCGGCGACGGACCCCTACACGTGGCGGGTGGGGGGCGTGAGGGATAGGATCACCACTGCCACGTGAGGCTGTCAGAAGCAAGCGGGAGGCTTTGATAAGAAGGGATTCCTGCTGATATTAAAGACTAACTTTTTAATCTTTTTGAACTGTTATTTCGATGTACCAATGGAGCGTAAGAATCTATTGAATTTTAGGGTCGAATTCATAGTCGTCACTTATAAAATGAGGAAACACTTAAGTAATGAGTAGACTTCGTGGAATTGCCACGAGAATAGCAAGGTTTACTGCGCACGCGGTATAGACTGTATGAGAAGGGGGCGTGCAACGGATGGAGTATGCCTCTGATGTAAACACTGAGCAGTATACTGCGGTTACAATAAAACCTGTATCCTGCATTCAAGAAATATAATGAATGATCATTGAAGTAGGAAATGTCTAAACATGTAAATACACAATTATTTTATAGTGAGATATATTAACTCTTAAAATTTAATGTAAGATACTCGCATCATCCTTGAATATGTGCATTGCAGTGAAGAGTTACGTACATTTTGAGCGACTGCAAAGTAATCTCCTCCGATGGTCACTCAAACCGTTTTTATATTGGGAAAATGTACGTTCAACATCACACGATGTAATAGGTGCATATTTGAAGAACGGAAAGTCACTACTTTTTAGTACACAACTTCAGACGTCTTGTCATGACCTGATAGTACATCATTTATAATACGAAGTTGTGAACAGCCAGAAATTTTAGCAATAATGTTTCTCAACTTACATTTCACTTTTTCTGAAATTAGTGAATTGTTATTTTGGATAACGGTTTGTGATACTTTATCCATTATATTAAGGGCTTCTGAGTGTTGTAGTTTAGACGATTCTAACAGGATGATGCTTTTGGACACGATTGTAAAATTAGAATCAATGAACAGAATATCTTCCAATAGCTGTTCAGAAAGCAATGATTTTACAGCTGCAACAGCGGAACTGTCTGTGCTATCCAATGCATCAATTAACTCCATTATTTTGCCGTAATGTTCTACATAATAATTAACAGCATCCAACCACGTTCCCCAACGGGTCAAGACTGGCTGCGGGGGTAAGGGTATTCCAGGGGCAATTGTTTGGAACAGCAACACTCTCATTGTAGTATGTTTGATTGAATTCTTGTCTGCACTGAACAAATGTTAAGCTTTGACTATTCCAACCACAGTAATGCAAAAACAAGTGCTTACATAGATATACATTAGCTGTAGCTGCTCTATCTATTTGGACCGGTCACATCTCTTAACATGAACTGCTTATACTACGAGACCGGGCGGTAGCTCACCTCCTCTATACTACCGTACATCGGCAACCTGATTGCATGCTGCGTGTGGCAATTCAACGAAGTCTACCTAATGAGCATTTCTTTAGCACTTATTTTAGATCGTATTGCAGAGACGTTACTCATATGCACTGACAGAGCCATCTTCAGTTAAAAGCCGCAGCATGGGTAGGTTTGGCAACGCAGAGTGGAGGCGGGCGGAGGCGAAATAAAGGCATGACGTTTGACGTTTTAGTGCTTTGATTTCGTTGTCACATGTACATTTTCGACATTAATTGATACAAAACTAAGTGCATATGATCAAGATTCAGTGTATTCATGTACGTAATTTATTACGGAATCCGAAATTGTATTTTATTTGAGTTTCAGAATACCGCGTAAATACTTGCATACAGCCACTTATAACTTAAACAAAATTAAAAGCATATGTGTTTTTATTGATGGTACAAGGCAAAAAAATACTTAAAGAAATGTTACTTGTACCAAAAATAAATAAAATAACAACGTATTTTCGCAATACCCCATTCCAGTCAATTAACCATTATGTGGCTAGAAAATTGGCAATGTTTTGCAGCTTTATGTTGTTTCACCTCTGACGTGAAAAGTCTAGGATATCACATACATTTTAATTTCATGTGATTATCAGTCGTGCTTTTCTATATACATATATACTAGTGGCTTGTGCAGCAAATGCTGCTGCAAACTAAGTTCGTTAGACGTTCAAATAAACATTTTTCAGATTTATTTTCAATGAAGAATACTTGTCTTTTTGATAGTTATTTGCTTCCATAATAATGAAACATACTCCCTCTGAATGGATTTTTTTAGGCCA
This sequence comes from Periplaneta americana, assembly GCF_040183065.1. Classification (NCBI taxonomy): domain Eukaryota; kingdom Metazoa; phylum Arthropoda; class Insecta; order Blattodea; family Blattidae; genus Periplaneta; species Periplaneta americana. The sequence goes on from NC_091122.1 coordinate 1,949,193, forward strand.
AATACTTTCTCTTGAACCTATCCAACTTCAGTTTTTGAGTTTCAACGCGAAAACGCAAGTATCGATGTCAGGACGATAGCAGTAGCTATTTCAGGTCATTGTGGATTGTAGGCAAAAGTTAAAAAAATGTCAGGTTTGCTAAGCTTTCGAACAATAGCATTTTCGTATAGCTGCTGTATGTAGAACTTGAAATGTACAGCGTAAAATCATTTTATCCTAGTAAGAGATCTTGCTGAAATGATCGGGAGACTACAAAATTTTCTAGGCCTCTTATTTTATCAGTAAATAATACCTTTTGGTCTTCCTTTAGGAACTGTAATTTTTGCGCTCTCTCGAGCAATACTGAAGAGAATGACGCATATAAATATCTACACCATACCGCCATTAAGTATATGAAAAAGACCCAACCCCACTGGGTTAATAAGTATAAAAATATTTGATTTTTAATAACAATATTATTATCTTACTTAAGTTTTGTAGTTATATATTAGCAGCCACTCAGTAAATTATAGAAATGAAGATCTAAATTAAGATATTCTCTACATTTACTTACATAACGTCAAAACGTTTCACTTTCATGTCATCAATATAGCATCAATATTATGTACAATTAATGAAAAATAGACACATCATGATATTAACTATAATAATATTTAATTTTTAGTGGTAACAATGTCATCAAACTACCTCAAGTTTCGTAGATTTGAATATCCAATATACACCTGTACTCAGAAAATTATACACTGGAGAATCAGTTTTTAATAACAAATTGAATTCAGCTCTAAATATGTCGGCAATCCTGCAGGTAATAGCATATTGTTTAATGTAGTGTGTGTTTTGTTCTGAAATTCAATCAAGTCGGCCGTGATTCAATAAAATTAGTTCTCAAAACTGACAACAGATGGATTTTGGAAAATAGGAAAATTATGTAGGAAAATTGACATTTCACTGAAAACTACTACTTTTCCGAAAAACTTTGGGTTTCAAGCTTCAAAATGAGGGGCCATTCATTAAAATCCGTTCAGCCGTTTTCCCGTAATTTCCATTACCAGTTCAAATTATATATATAGATTTCAGATGCCCAGGAAGCCAGTTTTAGTTTGAACCTGGCTAATCACCATAACAATACTGTTATCCTAAATTTTTTGTTATAAACTTTTTAAAATACGGAATAATTTTAAATAAATATAACTACAGAATACAAGCTAAGAATGTAAATTATGCAAATAAAATAAAAATGTAAACAGAGAAAACTATTGACATATTATAATAAGGTATGAGGATGTAAATAAATACAGCTAGGCCAAATATAAAGATCTATGAAAAAAAATGAAGAAACTTACCTTCAACATAATACGTAACAAAACACATCATTATTTATTAAGTAGGCCTATGTGCCAATTAGCGTAAACTCATTGAACTTTAAATCCTGTAAATACGAAGTGAAAAGAAACATGTTTATAACTAATTTTTTGCGAAAGAAATAATATTAATAAACAAACCTTGAAAACTAACAAATTGAGTGTATGCATCTACAAATTATAGATAGTTCTGACGTATAGCAGGCATTCCGAATCTTCAACAAAACTGCAACATTTTTGGGATCACAAAACAGCTGTTTAGAATGAACTTGAAAATCAACGGCGTAACTGTATTGATATAGTAGGCGAGACCCAACAATTTGGCTATAATTCTGATACACCACAAACCACAAGTAAGGTAAGACTATAAAAATGTAATTTATACAATATTTAATATTTAGAAGAATTGTCAATCACTTTGTCATTAATAAATAACCGCAAAAATTGCCAAAGACTGCAGCCATATTTTCATTTATTGTCTTGTTGTTATCGCCAACACGCATTTAGTTTATAATACATCAACAATTAACGTTTGGTACGACCGCGAACATAATTCCATCGACACACACTTATATTGTAACATTAATTTACATTGAAAATCGGCATTAGCACAAACACGTGTACTGGAAAGTTGGCCTCCGGCTGACAGTCAATTACAGTGTTGCCGACGTATGGCTCCGGCTTGTAACTGAAGAAGGCTCTGGCACTGAGCATTCGCTTGACATCGAAAGAAATATGGCAACAAGGCTAGATGTGAGCGCTTTCGTATATTCAATTATTTTCCAGCGCCTTGAAATTGTTAAATCGGCATTATTGTCGTACACAAATACAGAAGTAAATATTATAGAGCTAAAAATTATGCAAGATGTCCAGAAAGCATTTTACAGAAGAAGAAAGAAGTGAGTTAACCCTTTCTTACCTATAGATACCATATGGCAATAATTAACTTTATTAGCATTTATATACTTGTGTGTTACATATGAAGGTAAATTTTGCTGGATAACTTCTATTTCAATACATTTTCATCAATATAATTTTGTTTCAAATGTTGCCACTCCCGTAACTTGGTCCTAATACAGCTATTTGTTTCAACATGGATTGCTTGTAAATTTAATTTGGGTTAAGAGAACTAATTATGAAATAAAGAGACATCGTCGAAAGTAAGAATTCTGATAATTGATCTCTAGAAAAGAAGAAATTAACATGGGACAAAATTGCAGTTGATTTTAATGCAAACTCCGAAAATATTCCTGTAATTAAACAATTTTAATTAATTTTTCAGTAATTTTTATGGTATACGAAGTGGAAGTGATATAATTATGCAAATTTTAACAGCTTATTCCTTGGGTAGAATACAAACGAAAATGAAAATAATACTTTTTTGGACGTGAATATTTTTCGAAAAAAAAAAAAACCACTTAATCATACCTGAAATTATGCTGTAGCATAATATCTCAAAGCAACCAGTACTTTCAGCAGTGGTAAAATCGGTAAGCCTCGTGGTTGTATTGTGAATTTCAATGAGAGATACCAGTGTTCTTGTTGAAACTATATCTGCTCTTAAATTGTTGATCATTGTACATCTCTAAAGGGTTTTCCATATCTCTGCTATATCTTCTGTTTTGCCAAAACAAATTTTCATTTTCATTTTCGTTATAGAACCCAATAACATCATCAAAATCATAATCATCATCTGTTGTATACCGAATCAGCTGATTACAATGCATATAAGGAAACACTTGAGTAAGCTGACAAGCTACCTTATTTGAATAAGTGTTCACTTCAGTGGGATTTATGAATTGGAAATTATTATAAGCAACTGCTTAAGTGTTTCCTTACGATAAGTGTTGACTATGAATTCGGCCCTTAACCACTCAAAACCAACTATCACCAACTGCAATCTTGTCAAAACTAGAGTCCCTCTATAAAATCTACGACAACAGTTGAGACAACGGAACCTCCTATATTCTGAAAACAGTTCTCCACTAACATCTCGAAGTAGATGTTGAACAGGGTAGGTGATAAAGGGCATCCTTGTCGTACTCCTCTCCCTATTTCACTTCCTTCCTTCTGACATTTCTTCTCCTATTCTGCCTTTGACTCGTTGTTTCATATAAAAGTTACTGAACAGCCTTCTCTATCTCCAATCCGCACCTTTTTCTTTGAATGCCAGTGTACCTGTTTACCAGGACTTCATTTTCAGGCTTGGCATTCATTGCTTCCATCATATTACCCTATTAGAGTGTTAAGCCTATTTTTTTTGTTTTGTTTTGTGTTCATGAGATTAAGGGTCGAAAATACACATTCCATATTACCTTACGAGTGTGGCAATGTTAGCAGAACTGATACAAGTTTTCATAAGACTGGAAACATTGAATTTTTATGGCCACGTTTAAATTTGCCAAACTGTTCCAAAACACTTCAGAATTTTAAATTTGATCAAAATTTGTAAGAATTATCCATTCATTGTCAGTTCTTGCATTTTTGTTTCCGAGACCAAATTAGCAAATAAACCTGAATCATCTGTTATAAGAGCGACGTTGCCAGATTTAATCACAATGGACTCGTGAATTCTGAGTCTTTTACAGGATTCTTATTTAGAGGAAATCTTAATTACCCGTATGCAGTCCTGAGGGGCTTCCGTGCAAACATCTAATCTAAACCTTGGTAAACCTAACTGTGGATTACTTCGGTATTTGTCCTCTATGCGTTCTCAGCAAGAAGTACAGGCAACGCCCGCAATCGTACGGAAGGAAGGAAGCGCTGTTCATGGCTGATTGACAAAGACTAGAGGAATATGTGTCTGTATTTTGAAGATAATTTGCTACGTTCAACATATTTAAGACTAGATCTATGTATGGAAACTGGAAATGTAGCTACTGTAAAGTAGGGTAAACTTGAACATACAGAGGTGTGAAAATTATTAGAATAATCTTAATTTTAAAGGTTTTTTAATAGTTCCTTCATAAATATTAATTGAATTGATGAATATTGGTATATATTTCTATATTGATGTAGGATATATTTACTACTAACAATGCCGAAAAGCATTGTTGTACATTGGTATTTTTCTTATTTTACAATTGTTATGGGAATTCAGAAATTATTATATTATGTTGGCGGAATTGGAAACATAAAAATTATATGCACAAAACAGATGTATACGTTCATTTGAACCTTCACAACAATGTAAACGCAAAGAACAATTTGTTTAAAGCTTTTCTTAATTAATTTTTTATGTGTCCAATTCCGCCAACATAATATAATACAGACGTGGACAAATTATTAGCAAAATTTAAGATTTTTATTATATATTTTTACAAAATATGATTCTTCAATTTAGGCTACAGTTGACATTTTTGTGTATTTCCAAATTATTAGCAAAATTGAAGATTTGTATTGTATATTTTTCAAAATTTAACTCAATTTGGACTACAGTTGATATTTTTTGCATATTTACAAATTATTAGCAAAACTGAAGGTTTTTGTTTTATATTTTTACAAAATTCGATTCTTCAATTTGTACTACAGTTGACATTTTGGATATTTCGAAATTATTAGCAAAACTGAAGATTTTTGTTTTATATTTTTACAAAATTTGACTCTTCAATGCAGTTGACAATTTTGCTAATTTACAAATTATTAGGAAAATTGTAGTCTTTTATTATATATTTTTACAAAACTTGACTCTTCTTTTTAAACTACAGTTGACATTTTTGCATATTTCTGTCTACTGTAATGATGGAAATATCCAAAATTGTCAAATGTAGTCTAAATTGAAAAGTCAAATTTTGTAAACAGAATTATCATAAAAATCGTCCATTTTGTTAATAATTTGTCCACGTCTGTAATTTCTGAATTCCCATAACAATTGTAAAATAAGAAAAATACCAATGTACAACAATGCTTTCCGGTATTGTTAGTAGTAAATATATCCTACATCAATATAGTAATATTATATACCAATATTCATCAATTCAATGAATATTTGTGAAGGAACTATTAAAAAACCTTTAAAATTAAGATTATTCTAATAATTTTCACACCTCTGTAAAGTAGAACAAAAGATTACTTCCGGCACATCCGGCGACACTGATATAACCTCTGCAGTTGCGAGCGTCGTTAAATAAAACATATTAAATAAAGAAATTAACAAAAGATTAAACCATGACATCAGCCCTATTTACGATTTAAAGGAATTAACTTTAAAAATACGTCATGTGCATTAATATCACGAGTTAAATCTTTCGCCAATCTTTCGTCTTTAAAAACTATATACTGTGGGAAAAGTTGGAGCAGAAAAAAATGTGTAGAACTTAGCTAATGTCTGCAAAAAATATCAAAATTCATTAATTCATTAATTGATAGTGTTCTGCCCAAGGGCCGGTCTTTCACTGCAAACCCAGCTTTCTCCAATCTTTGCTATTTTCTGCCTTCCTCTTTGTCTCCTCATATGATCCATATATCTTAATGTTGTCTATCATATGATAACTTCTTCTGCCCCGAACTCTTCTCCCGTTCACCATTCCTTCCAGTGCATCCTTCAGTAGGCAGTTTCTTCTCAGCCAGTGACCCAGCCAATTCCTTTTCTTCTTCCTGATCAGTTTCAGCATCATTCTTTCTTCACCCACTATTTCCAACACAGCTTCATTTCTTATTCTGTCTGTCCACTTCACACGTTCCATCCTTCCCCATATCCACATTTCAAATGCTTCTAGTCGCTTCTCTTTACTTCGTCGTAATGTCCATGTTTCTGCTCCATACAATGCCACACTCCACACAAAGCACTTCACTAGTCTCTTCCTTAGTTCTTTTTCCAGAGGTCCGCAGAAGATGCTCCTTTTTCTATTAAAAGCTTCCTTGGCCATTGCTATCCTCCTTTTGACTTCCTGGCAGCAGCTCATGTTACTGCTTATAGTACACCCCAAGTATTTGAAGCTGTCCACTTGCTCTACTGCCTCATTTAGAATTCGCAAGTTTACCTTCTTTATTTTTCTTCCTATGACCATGGTCTTCGTCTTGTTTGCATTTATCTTCATCCCATACTGCTCACAGCTGTCATTCAGCTCCAGTAGTATATCCCTTAGTATCATCTCCTCTTCTGCTAACAACGCCATATCATCAGCAAATCTTATGCTCTTTATTCGTCTTCCTCTTACTGTTACTCCTCCCATGTTCTGAAAACAGTTTTTTTCACTAATTCGTTCAAGTAGATGTTGAATAGGGTGGGTGATGAAGGGCATCCTTGACGTACTCCTCCCCAATTTCACTTCCTTCTGAATTTTCTTTTCAATATTGAAAACATGGCATGGATACCAAAATATGATGTAAAATTTTGGAAATGTGAATCAAACAAATTAACTATTGTCCAAAAAATACTTAGAAAACTTTTCATTCACCACTCTACAAAATTGTTTTTTTGAATATTAGGGCTATCTCCTTCTATTGTGATAGTCCCGAAAAAAATAAGTCACCAAAATCGAAATGTCAAAACATTTGCAGCTAAGGTTAAGACAAAATACAAGAAAAGCATGTCACATGAAAGAAGAGCTCAAAAGGAATCGATTGAGCCCAAAATGGCCCAAGCCGACCGATGCAGAGCTTATAGAGAGAAGAAGAAAGCCGAAACGATGCCACTGGAGCCTAACCGAGAACCTCTACCGCGAGTACGCTTTAGTGAAATAATAATAATAATAATAATAATAATAATAATAATAATAATAATTTATTTTAGCTGGCAGAGTTAAGGCCGTAAGGCCTTCTCTTCCACTCAACCAACAAAAAGTATACATACATGTATGAACTTACAAACAATTCAACAATTTGATTTAGATAAGAGCTACATGTATACAAGAGTTATTTACGAATTACACAACAAAATACTATGAACTATTAATTAAACACTGAAATACAAACTATGTAGCAGAATTAAGCTAAAATACATAGAATGTTGATATATTTCAAATAATGTTAGATAATAGAAAGAGATTATTATGAGACAATTTTGAAAATACAGCACTATCAGGATGATGTCTAAAGGAAGAAGTAACAATGTAGTCAGTGATAGTTTAAGTCAGTATGATTGGAGTAAAATGCTAAGAAGGTTATCTTTTAAGCTGTTCTTAAAGGTGTTTGTTGTCTTGCAGCCCCTAATACTTTGTGACAAGGAATTCCATTGACGCGAGGTGGATACTGTAAAAGATGATGAATAACGAGATGTTCTGTGAAGAGGTATACTTAGCGTGCCACAGATAAGTGATCTGGTATTTACGTCGTGGTTAGAGTATAGATAAGAGAAACGAGACGAAAGGTAATTTGGTGTTGAGGTGTGCAGAATTCGAAAGAGTAAAGACAAAGAGTGCAAAGTTCTGCGTTCTTTAAGTCGGAGCCACGAAAGACTTGCGAAGGACGGTGATATGTGGTCATATCGTGGGATGTTGCACACGTATCTGACGCACATATTCTGAGCTCGCTGTAACTTGCCTGACAGTTCAGAACTTAGGTCACTTAACAAAACGTCACAATAATCGAAGTGCGGCATTACTAGGGTTTGTACTAGGGTAAGTTTTAGTTGCTGGGGCAAGAAGTTTCTCAAGCGACTCAAACAGTGAATGGAGGAACAGATTTTTTTATCGTTTCTTTAACTTGAAAATTCCAACTCAGATTATTATAAAAAAAGAAGCCAAGATTTTTTACGACAGATGAATAAGGGATTAGCGTGTTGTTAAGGGTAACAACTGAGAAATTACAGGGAATAAACCATAGGGTACGTTTGTGGTTCTCATAGGACCGTCCTTTAATAAATACAATTCTACTGTAGTTAACTTGTCTTTCATTTCGCAGGCAACTGCCCAACACGGATTCACGTACATAAACCCCGCGGGTGTGTCATCGACACAGATCATCACAATTTCTTATATGAAGTTTACCCCAGCGATCAAATTTACCCCAGTTTACGGCATTTCAGAGACCCTGTAAGGCATATGGGCACAATTTTCGGTTACGTGAGGCACTCGATTTGAAATAGTTTGTTTACTAGGAGAGGAGACTGCAGAGTAGGATGGGAAATATAAACTGCTGTGACCTGCGTCACCTTATCGTAATCGCTAAGGCGGTCAGTGGCGAATTATTAGGAAAGCGCTTGGTTAACGTGAGAGACTCGAAAACCTTTATTCAATTTGGCAAATTAATTCGGCAGCTTTAATCATAAACCTCTTTACTATTTCTCCATCATTGAATTGATTTAAATCACAGGCGAGAAATTGCGTAGCTAGCCAATAATATTCCATCATGTTGTCTACGTTTATTTTCTTGAATATTCTGGCGTTTCTCAGGATTACTTAATAGATTTGCACGTTCTCGACCTAAAATAATTTCAGAAAATCATATTTCGTTTTCTACGCACAGTTGATATATTTTTTTTTTTATATATTTCTTTTGGAAATAATACGTACAGACAACATTTAATTCCTCGTAGGCTACCTTTTAATGCAGCGTGTTTAAGGTATAATGTCGTATTTAGTATACTATGCAAATGTTAAGATCATAAATTTTCTTCGGAATATTACGAAAAATAACATTTAATTTGTCTTACCTTCTAATTCAGCATGTTCTTAATGACATAAGGAGTAATGTCGTTGTATATTAAATTTATTAATGTCTAATAGGATTTTCGAGCATAACATACATCGTATGTTCTCCCCTTCTAAACAGCAAAAAAAACTCTTCCTCCCATTTCTCATGAAATAATCGTTTTCTAACGCGTACACACTGCTTTGATAATGCCATTATGCCACCACTGATATTGCTTATGAAACTGATATAGAACCTGCCCACGCCTAGGAGCTACGTGAGGGAGGAACGGGGACTGTGAAGATGTCACTCAGAGCGATAAGCTCTGTGAAGGTCAGTGAGGCACAAATTCTCAAGTGAGGCACGATGCCCATGTATGCTGTAAGGTGACTCACCTTACTGTCGGCCAGCTGGTCGGGGAAGGCCCGCGCCCCCTTCTCGTCCTCCACGGCCTTCTGCAGCGCCACCATGATGCGGTCCAGCAGCAGCGCCGTCCGCTTCGGCACCACCACCTGCAACAGCACACCTGCTCCTGTATAATTCCAAACATTTATTGTATCCGCGCGTATTTTCCTTAGCACGGGGGTGGGGGGGGGTTAATGAAGCGGCGGCCCGCCCGACACAATTAAATTACATCTCGCAGCGCGCGATATTAATTTCGCCAATCGATACGAGGCGCGGCACATTATTGTGAGGCATAACATCACGCCAATTGTCCGCGCTAATCCCAGCCAGGCGGAACAATTGCATGCAAGGTAGCCTGCTGCAAAGGGCTAAATCCACTTCAGCCTGTTTACAGCGTTAAACTTTATCAAAACGTGCCATGTTTTTCTGCGCCTCACTCGAGACGAACAAAGATTACAGCATTACTTCATATGGGAGTAGCGTCTATACCGCCCCCAGGTCTCCGGAGCGCCCGGTTTTATGAATCCATCTCCAGCAGACAGGATTCTTGCCCGGGGAAAATACTTTTGCAATTTCAATTACTAATATGAGTCGTTGAGAGTAAAAGTGGTGTAAGTGAAAATGGGTAATGAGGGTTAAAGTAAACATTCTGTCAAATACAGCACAAAGTAGCAATTAATATCCAATTTCTTTAAACTATTGTAGTCGCGACGCTGTTATTCCCGGCGTGACTCCTCCTCTTTGCTTACGTCTTAGGAAGTGAAGGCTCTATAAAGTCTAGGTAGGTACTATCGTTCGCCATTTTTGTTCTTTCGTTGCCGAGCTATCATACGAGGAGTCTATTTGCCACACCGTTAAACATTATCATATCGTAGCTCCTATGATAATAAATCAAACGCACTGTAATTCAGCAAGTAACTGAGCTTTCTGCGAACTCCAACGAAAGAGCCGAAATGGCGGGCGATTATATTAAAAAATAGGTTGCAGCCGCCAAATTACTCTTCAAGGAACGACCACTCATATAAATTGAGGGAAAGAAGGCAGAGGACGGACACTGGAAAGTTTTCTTTTCTCAATCGTACTATCAGGGACTGGAATGCTTTACCTGCAGACTTACTAAAGGCTTTACCAACAACCAAAAATGTATTTATAAATAGGCTTAAGGACTTTACTAATAGACGGTAATTATACATAGTATTTAAAGGGTGTAAATTATATTTTGTTATTGAAGTGTTGTATCAGTGAAGAATTATGTTGTGTCAGTGAAGTGCGTTGTGTCAGTGAAGTGTGTTGTGTAAGTGAAACGTGTTCCTGTCAGTGAAGCTTTATAGTTTATAGTGGCAGTGCAAAGAATTTGAACAGTGAAATGTTTTTGAAGTGTTAGTGAAATCAGGATAGAATCAGTGAAATGTGTCGTAGTTCCAGTGCAGTGAGTGAGTTGACAGCGAAATGAGTGTAATTTGAAAGGTACTTGTGCAAATATGAACATATCATACTCGTGGGTTTTAGTTCGAACTTAGGTTTAAAATGCAAATTAGATTTATTTTTAAGTGATCGTGCTTAATTTAATTTAGGATATTCCCTGTTATTATTGTTATTATTATTATTAATTATTGTTAGTATTAATTATTAGTATTGTTATTAATTGTATTTTTAATTAATAAGTTTATTATTGTCATTATTGAGTGTAATTAGTTACCACTGCCACCGGGTATATATCCATTGCAGTGTGAATAAATACATACATACATACATACATACATACATACATACATACATACATACATACATACATACATACATACATACATACATATTAAGTATTTATCGAGCCTTAAGAAATTAATAACGTCTTCCTCAGCGAATCACAAGACGCACACGTTTAAATGTAGCCGGCCTGCAACGCGATTGGCTGCCGGAAATTAGAGCCACGGGACTATAATAGTCAGTGGATAGCACGAAGGACATGTTAATTGTTACTTTCCGCTGCATTTTACAGAATTTTTACTTTAAACCTCATTACCCAATTCTGACTTACACCACTTCTGCTCTGAATGGCTCATATAGTGAAAACTAACTCTTGCCATTAGATTTAACAACAGTAACATCTATCCGTAAAATTATTTTAAAAGTGAGTGTCTGTAAACAAGGCGGCTCGGGAAGTGAACGTCTGTGGTAGGGTTGGCAACAGTGCGCGTCTCGCCAACCGGCTTACCGGCCAAGTACACAGCCAGACTCCATTTCACGCTACAGTATGCAACAATGAAAAAATACGTAGAGCACGACAAGCCATTACTACTGAGTCAGTATTTTCAAGTTTCATGTTGGTATGAAATGCACTTCCCATAATGCAAATCATCAGGTACCAGAGATAACAAATGTACGTAAATATATACATCAGTTCGAAGATAATTTCGAAATACCATCGTAAAAATTTGATATGCTGAAAATATGTGTTAGAAATATGATTTAAGGGAAGAGGACGATATTTTTTTGGTGAAAAATGAGTAAATTTTCATTTTTTTTTTCTTTAGAATAATCTGTGATATATGTGGAATGCATTGCACAACATTTTGTGGGGGTATTTGTGCCCTTATCGGATGTTGAGTCTCCATTTATAAACTAGCTGTGCTATGGATTTTTAAATCACACGCCCCCTTTTATCGTTATTTCTGGTAACTTCATTTTTTTGCTACATTGCCAGACAAAAATGGATATAATTTCTGAACTATTAAAGATACATGCATGAAATTTAGAACACACATTCTTTAGACTATTACGAAACTTTTCTCTGTAACAGAATTTTGTTAATCTATTTCATTTTTAAAATATGTCCGTTTGTTTGCGAAAAAGGAAACAAAAAAAGTGTTATTAAATTTTAATTGTTTATTTTACAAACGTAGGGACTAATATCAAAGTTCTATTACAGACACTTTGTAAAGCATACTTGTGCAAGTACATTGCAAAAACCTGTTTGAATCTATCTTTAAAAATGGTTTAGTATATCGGTTTTAGTAAAATCCTGTATTGGATATATTTTTTTCAAATTTGGGCTCCCAAACATTTTTTATGAGCTCTCTACATACAAAAAATTAATATTTTACACCAAATACTGTAGGAAAAAAGTTTTAAAAAATACCATCCTCTCCCCTTAAATCTACCATTTCCAATGAAGTTTTGTCATTATTAAAGTCTTGTAGCATTATTTTAACGAAATCTGAATGCGTAACAATGGAACGATTCAGGATTCAAAACAAGCTCATCGCTTCCTTACACTAAGCTCAGTTCTTATAGTTCTGCAGTGCAGTCTCAAGAGAGATCATATTCTAGAGACGAAAAGCAGTCTTTCTGACAATCGGCTTTTGAAAATAGCCAATATCTGACAGACTATTTACACATGAATATTATCATAAAGAATGAAGGCTTACATTTTATCAAACATTATTTACAAATTAAGTAGGCTATAGTATTATGAAATAAAATACCTTGCATTAGATGTATAACATTGTACATAAGCTTAACAGTGTAATTAATGTTCGATTAATATAGGCCTGTATTTTTTATTGTAGTGTTAATAGTAAAAACAGCGTGTTCTAGTGTACATAGTGTAAATAATTGAAATTGTAAATATTAGTGTAATACTTAAATTGGTCCACATTTTGTTCTGCCTCACTTGACCAAACAAGAATCGCGTGAGCAGTCGATCAAGTACTTCGCTTGCTAGATGCACGCGCGTCATCCAGTAATAGCCTACTTCATCTTGTGGCCCCCAACAATCACGAACAGCGCAATCACTATATAGTCCCGTGGCTCTAGTTTCCGGCACCCAATCGCGTTGCAGGTCGGCTACATTTAAACGTGTGCGTGATTCGCTGATGAAGACGTTATTCATTTTTTAAGGCTCGATAAAAACTTAATATAATAGCCCGCCATTTTGGCTCTTTCGTTGGCATTCGCAGAAAGCACACGAAGACGTTATTTGCCGCTCAAATATTTCTGAATTACAGTGCGTTTGATTTATTATCATAGGAGCTACGACATGATGTTTAACGGTGTGGCAAATAGATTCCTCGTATGGTAGCTCGGCAACGAAAGAAGAAAAATGGCGAACGATACTACCTACCTAGACTTTATAGAGCCTTGACTTCCTAAGACGTAAGCAAAGAGGAGGAGTCACGCCGGGAATAACAGCTTTGCGACTGTTTGTAAGTTATGTACCGCCTATGAGTTTTCTTTCAAGAAATACAAACTGTAAATACCACGTTCGTGTTTTTTGTTGTATTTACAGCTATTGTTGCTATGCCTTGAGAGTTAGAATTCCCACACAGAAACATGTTGCTAGGAAACCATTCTTCATAACATGGAACTGTACTGAAATAGACCCATTAAAGTGCACTTATTGTTGCTTAGTTACCATCACAGTGTAGTTTTGCGAAGGCTTTGGAATAATACTGCTCTAAATTTTCAATGGAAAATGTATTGTTTTTGCAATTTTAAAACTATGATCGTGTAGAACACACGTTTGTGAAATGCGTTACAAAATCTCGGAAATTGAAGAATTCGATCTACTCGTTTTTTCAAACTTTCCCTCCATTTCGTAAAAATCACTTCCCAACCTTGTATCGTAGTATACTACTTGTACAGCAAAATGCCAAAGGAACTAAATTATCACAAAACAAGTCAAAGTTGTGAGAAAATTCGTCATCTCCATCACGAATTTTTTCTGCCAGTTAATATAGAGTTGTGTGTTAAACAGAAGAATAGCGATTAAGGATGGGTAATGTTGCGTTTAAAAACTGGACTGGTGAATTGGATACACGCAGACTGAAAAAGGAAAAACTAGCCTAGCCTATATTGTACGAAGAGGGGAAGGAGGAGACAATTTCAAGAGAACCAATGGCCAGAAAGAATGGAATGAAGTTCTTGCGCCGGAAGAGGGCAACATCCGTTGTGGGACCGAGAAAAGTATCGTCCTTGCGAAGGGAAGTATTTGTCATACTGTAATAATCTGAGAATGGAGCTACGTTGAGTAGATTTGGTTAACTTGAATGTACAGGTTGGAGGGAGGGACGATAGTGGTGCGTTTTATACGATATAAGGCAGTTCCGTTCACGAGGCGCTCCTCTTATCGAGCGAGAGGCAAGTCTGACTGTATTGACAGAGTGCAGCAGCTCCAGCAGTACAATAATAATAATAATAATAATAATAATAATAATAATAATAATAATAATAATAATAATACTTACTTACTGGCTTTTAAGGAACCCGGAGGTTCATTGCCTCCCTCACATAAGCCCGCCATCGGTCCCTATCCTGAGCAAGATTAATCCATTCTCTACCATCATATCCCACCTCCCTCAAATCCATTTTAATATTATCTTCCCACCTACGTCTCGGCCTCCCCAAAGGTCTTTTTCCCTCCGGCCTCCCAACTAACACTCTATATGCATTTCTGGATTCGCCCATACGTGCTACATGTCCTGCCCATCTCAAACGTCTAGATTTAATGTTCCTAATTATGTCAGGTGAAGAATACAATGCGTGCAGTTCTGTGTTGTGTAACTTTCTCCATTCTCCTGTAACTTCATCCCTCTTAGCCTCAAATATTTTACTAAGAACCTTATTCTCAAACACCCTTAATCTCTGTTCCTCTCTCAAAGTGAGAGTCCAAGTTTCACAACCATAATGAACAACCGGTAATATAACTGTTTTATAAATTCTAACTTTCAGATTTTTTGACAGCAGACTGGATGATAAAAGCTTCTCAACCGAATAATAACAGGCATTTCCATTATTTATTCTGCGTTTAATTTCCTCCGGAGTGTCATTTAAATTTGTTACTGTTGCTCCAAGATATTTGAATTTTTCCACCTCTTCGAAGGATAAATCTCACTGTAATAATAATAATAAATAATAATAATAATAATACTGTAATAATAATAATTAATACTAATAATAATACTGTAGTAATAATATTACTGTAATAATCATTATTATTTTATTTCTTGCAGTATACATGCTGAAGTTACTTTTGTAGGTAAAGTAAAATAAAACATAAAATTTTGGGGTTCTGAAGTGCAAGAATTTTATCTGTGTATACTATATTTTATGTTACAAGTATTAGCAAAATAAAAAAAAAAATCACATTATTTCGGAAAAAAGTGAAAATGGTTCAAATTGTTTTACTGAAGTGGCAATTTTATTTATTTATTTATATATTTATTGTTGCTAGTAAGTTTGAAATGAACGCAACTTAATAAATATAATGAAAGATAAACTAGCCACTCCTGAATGAGTAAGACTCGTGCTCAGGAGGGGATTCCAACACAGACAAAAATAAAATTAAAACTGAGAGTGAATACAGGTTAAAAAGTGTTAAATATGTTTAAAATCAAACTATAAATCACTACAAATTTTCATATTTTTTATTAATTTGGAGAGGATTCGTGGTTAAAATTATATTAGAATAAAATTTGTTTAATAATTTGGTTTCTTGACTCATGCTATGATAAAAAGCTGCATTGGTTTTACATTTTCACAGAGAATTCATATTTTCAGTTCTATATTTATGTATATACCTTTCGAAGTTATTCATATTTTTCTGAAAAATATTAATGAAATAAAATAATAAATTGTTTTAATGTCGAAAACTTTGACATATTTAAACAACAATTCAGTTCAGTAATCTTTCTGCTTTTTAAAATAAATTTTTAATATATTTTTTTTCTGTAGTAAAATTAACGGATAAAGGTTGGATTTATAAGTTCCACCCCAACCTATGATACCATAACTTCGACTGTGGATTGAATTCGGCGTAGCTCAGTGGTCAGAGCGCTTGGTACGTAGAGCCAAGGACCCGGGTTCGATCCCCGGCGCCGGAGCGAATTTTTCTCCTCAGATATTAATTGTCAATATTACAGATATTATTCTATAGGACAAATTAATAAATCTATAATATTCAGAACACTAGCCAATTAAGGAAATGATACTTTTGAATAGTTCATTCTCTAATTTGTAATATTATTTTACCCTTAAAACTAAAGAAAAAAGGTATTTTTAAACAATTTCAAAGTAGTGTAAGTCTAAAAATATTGAGAAAATATATGACACTTTTTGCTGAAAATGTCTTCGGGAATGTGCTCCCTAAATGGCGGTAACTCCTCGTGGATCACCCTGTATATGGCGCAAATACCTGCTTACCGAAACACGCAGTAACTGACTTATTTATAGTTTTACTTAAGGAAAAGTAACAATTCTACAGAGCAGCCTTTCTAGTGGAAATTCCTACAGCAAGTGAAGACCTAACATTTTACATGTGCTAAGTGCCTGCCAATTTTTTTAATTTCCTCTTATGAGGAACATCCATATGAGAATACCATACTAAATTGTCTTTGTCGTAGCTCAAATGTAAGTGACTTATTCGTGCACCAGAAGACGGTGTTGCAGGTATCTGAACATGCATTGCGCAGCGTGTTTTTCATCAATATCTGACAAAGTTGTTTTTGGCACTTAGCACATTTAGGGTCCAGTTTCACCAACCTTTGTTAAATATTTAACATGTCGTTAAGGCAGTTTAACAGCAAACTTAACGGAAGAGATGTTTCATCAACTGTTGTTACTGCTAACATCATGTTAAACCCACTGTTAAATTAACATAGCATACTCCCGCAGTTAAATCCTTAACGTCCTGTTACAGCGTGAATCATGGCTGCCAGGGAACATATGTTACAAGCTGCATTATTATATCGAGATATATCTGCAGTGAAAACAAGGTGAATGTTACTTATGTCCCGCCCACTATAGAGACATAGGCCAGTTTTACACTAAATATATTTAGTATAACTTGTTGCTTGTGGGCCATCCCAAACCCCGACTTCCACCGCTAACAGCGCCAGTCCTTATATACCCGTCAGTCAAGGCCTTCTGACAAATAAAAGCAATTGACAATAGATATCTCAGTCGTGACAACCTCATAAAATATCCTATCAATTGAATAATCGATCTTGCTACGTACAACATAATTATATTATATTATTACCCATTTCAACGAGTACTGACGACCACTGCAAAATACGACAATTTGGTCCAGGGAGCATTCTCTTTGGACACAAGGATGATTTATGTAACATGTTTCTAAATGCTACGTACAACATAATTATATTATATTATTACCCATTTCAACGAGTACTGACGATCACTGCAAAATACGACAATTTGGTCCAGGGAGCATTCTCTTTGGACACAAGGATGATTTATGTAACATGTTTTTTAATTATTAGTCTTTTAAATACCGGTACATTCTTTAATAAATCACTGAAAAACAAATGTGAATATATAGAATGTGGAGTGAGTACGAAATTATTATTTTTTTATTTTTTGGCGCATCATTTTTACGTAAATAACGACAAATAAAAACTAACATGCCACATAACATTATTTTAAGAAATACAGGAAACAAGCGTGAATAATATTCATCATTCTTAATGATCTTGGGATAGAAAAAAAACGTGTGGAATAGAAATGACATACAAATGTGCGTGTAATAAACAATAAGCAAACCATCTTCGATTAATCATTTCAAAACAACGTGAATATAGCGTGGAATGTGTAGGAAAATAATTTCTTATAAGTTGCTCCCAATGTGCATCATTGTTAACTTATGAAAACAAATGAAAATCAACATGGCATATAAACACTATTTGAAGAAAGATAGGAGATATTAAGTAATATTCATCGTTCTTAATGATCTTTGGATGGGAAATAACAATGAAATATGTATAAAATAAAAATTACATAACAGGTAAGCGTATAAAAAACAGTAAGTAGAATCATATCTGATTAATAAGCTCAAATTACTCCAGTTTAGTGTAAGAGTGGTCTATATCTAACGATGTCTCACAGCAAATTACTTAATTATTTAAAAACAAAAATATCGTGTTAGAAGATTGAATTTATGAATTTTCTCTGAAACTTTCCAAATATCTGTAGGCAGTCTTTTACATTATATTGTCGAAAATTGGTTTATAGCGCATTGGCAGTGATAAAAGTGTGAAATATTCGTTCAGTGGGCGTTGGATACTCTACATTGACCGAAAACAATTAGCTGCAATCACTGCTTCAGCATTTTTAATTATATAGAATAGAATGTTCATAAATACTAAAATGACTGATATTAATATTAGCACTGCACCCGCAGTAAAGAGAAGATGCGTTCTTATTGACGTAAGCGCTTATGTGATTATTATTCGTATTAATACACAGATACAATAATTGCAGATTTTCAAAACGATGATTTAACAGTTCACATGTAATTATGACTAATGACGTGTGAAGATTATGTTAAGTATATAAGACGTGAAAATTTTAACGCTCACCATTGTAGTATTCAGCATCACAATTATCTTCATTTTCTATTGATTCTATTTGATCCTGGATAATTGAAGAATCTTCGCACAAATATCAACTTTGCGATTGAAAGCACCACCGTCAGTTTTAAAACGTTCCACTGAATCTTGTGCATGACCCGTCTTAGCATTTCTCCTAATATTTTCATAACATTGATTTCTTTCATAGTTCGTGTTTTCACATCCAAATGGCGATTGAAAATCTTGGGTTAAAGAGACCCATGGTTCTTCCTTTTTCCTAATGAAAGTTCCATCACTACGTTTGAGTTCAATTACATTCTTATAATTAATTGCTAGATCTACTAAAATAATTATATTTCTCATATGAGGTAAAATTACTGCTACTAACACGATTTTTTTCTAGATTTCCGTTGTAATTATGTTAGTCTCCAATACTTCCATAATGTAAAAAATACAATTTTCCGCTAAAACAAATGACTACACCAATTAAAGGCACATTCAGTAAACTTTCATACAAGCACTGCTTCTTTGATTCCTGTTACATTGCTCTTAACATCATGTTATCTAGCCAAAGTATCTCAAATGGTTGGTGAAACACTATTACACTAACAGGATGTTTAATTTTTAACAACACGTTAGTTAACATGCTGTTAGCGTTATTTAACGAAGCTTGGTGAAACTGGGCCTTAGAATGTTAGGTCCTCGATTGTTGACAAGCATTGCAATGTCTGTACTGGATTAGATTGGGGCATTCGTTGCTGCGGTAGGAAAGTACACGATGTGGAATCGAACAGAGTAAAAAATGGTTCGTAAGAATTCCGACAGACGCTCGTTCTGTATAAACGGGGTCCGTAGATCGTTTCGGAAATTGACTATAAATTAATCTTTCCGTTTCACGACATTCAATATGGATTCGTTTTCGACGACATCTTTTATACCCGTAGCATTTGCATCTGATCGGAGCGACATTTCCGCGGCCTTTGCACCAGCTGTTCCCAAACTGTGGTCCGCGGAACCCTGGAGGTCCGCGAGTGATTGGAAAGGGGTTCGTAGAAACCATATGATGTTTTCAAATGGTGTTTTCATTGAACTTAACTTCTACATATTCTCTGGTTTTTCTTACTTATCTAGATTTTTTTGTTCTTTTGGTTGCGTCATACTTTTCGCACATAATTTAACAGGAATGAGACAGTCTGAGAAGCTGCTCTTAGCTTGTGAGTCTTGCCTACCTATCCGATCTCAAAGTTTGTCTTTCTAATTTAGGCACACTCTGTACATCTGTCTGTCAATCACTCATCTCTGTCTGTGTGTGAACTATTTTCAAATCTCTGATTCTACCTCACTGCATGCTTTATCTGGTCGAACGTGGTGGAATCAGCACAGGCTGAGACAACACAGAACATTTCCTTGACCTAGAAAATATTGGAACCATGGTTCGCCGCATAAATTTCAAGGTACTTATTTTACGTAATTCAGATCGCATACAGAAACTAATTTTTACACGATTTTCTTCGAGGCGTGATAAATTATTTTCATGGAAGTAAATTAATGTCACGTACCCTACGTAGCCTACATGTTGTGCAGTTTCTGTTTTCAAGTTTTGTGGGAATAAAACTAAGTTCGTCGTGCTTGCCATGCAAAGCTCTTCCTGTTTACAATATGTCTTCAACTTTTATTTTTAATACAGGATCCTGCTAACTTCAAAATCACTGATCAAGTACTCTCATTACCGAAGTCTTCAGAAATATGCTGTGAACTGAAGTTGGTTATGTCATTCAAGTCTTTTAATAATTCCAGACCATCAGACCACAATAAGAACACGAATAATCTAGAAGAGCGTGATACAATCAAAGAAGTGTCCTCAGAGTTATCAAAGGACAACAAATTTCGTGCTTTTTCTATTAATATTGCCCTCTGTGTCAATCCAAATTAAAGAATGTCACAACAACTTCAAAAACTACAGAAAAAAATTCAATTGCAATGGATACCTGCACATTGCGGAATTGCTGGAAATGAAACTGCTGATTTTCTTGCCAAAAAAGGATCCAATTTAATTCAGAATACAAATACAAGCCTACCTTTTACATCCATCAAAAGACTAATCTATACTAATAATAAATCTGTAGCCGAAATTTTTCTGGTAATTTTCGATTTTCCAAAAATAATTGGTCCTAAGATATATAATTAACCACCCTGAAACCAAAAAATCACTTTTTTGAAATTTTTGTCTGTCTGTCTGTCTGTCTGTATATTTGTTACCTTTTCACGCGATAATGGCTGAACGGATTTCCATGAAAATTGGAATATAAATTAAGTTCGTTGTAACTTAGATTTTAGGCTATATGGCATTCAAAGTACATTATTTAAAAGGGGGGTTATAAGGGGGCCTGAATTAAATAAATCGAAATATCTCGCTTATTATTGATTTTTCTGACAAATGTTACATAACAAAAGTTTCTTTAAAAATAATTTGCGATAAGTTTTATTCCTTGAAAAAGTTTGGTAGGACTGATACTTAATGAGATAAATGAGTTTTATTATTAAAATAACTGCCATCTAAGGCCGTGTAGTGAATTAAAAAACAAATGACTTCGTCTATAAGGGGCCTTGGACAGCAACAATCGAAAGCTATGAAAGATAGCCTACAGATAATGTTTCTGCGTTTCTATGAAGTAATATCGGAAGCTAAATTAACCGATTTGTATAATTAATTATTAATTCACCATTGGAAAGTGTAGTTTCTCTAGATGGACATAATGCTATAATGTTATTACAGTAACTTCTGAGTGAATCGAGGACAGGTAAGATTAAAATAGCTTCTTATGCACAGAAAACTTGATAGGCTATTCTGTATATTCGTTTCCTGTATTTCCTAAACTAATTTTTATGACCAAATGAGTGGTCTCTGGATCAAAATGATCGCATTTTAATTTTTTAATTCAATTTAAATTAAGTAACATAATAAACGATTTATCCTTCTATCAAAACGAATGTTCCCTGGATCAAATGTCCTATTTTAATTATGTAATTACTTTATATTTATTTCTAGCGGGTGCATCGGAGCGCACGGGTACGGCTAGTTAAAAATAAATATAAAATCAAGCAAAACCAAGCACTATGTACCAAAGCCAAAGATAAAAAATGGAGCATTTTAATAAAAAAAAAACCAAATTATTCCAGAAATCCCACGTAAATCTGCAGTAGCAAAATTCAGACTGCTTACGGAACATGACTATTTGGCGAAACACTTGAATAAAATAGGAATTTATACAAATCCAAATTGCCCTCTATACAACAAAGAAGAAGAAATGACTGAAGATCATCTCATAACCTGTGAAGTTCTACCTGATGGATCCACCACAGAGAAATATTGGAGAGCAAGACCGCTAATGGCTTCGTTGCCAAAGCCCGGCATTACATAACAACAACAACAACAACAACAACAACAACAACAACAACAACAACAACAACAACAACAACAACAACAACATATTGGCCTCTGTGAACAGGACGACTTCTTCGGTCAGCTGATAAAGGAAAATAAACTAAGTTAGGATTTCGCAAAAAGACACTATCCATTGCCAAAATTGTATAAGCAGTTCGGCAAAAAACATGAAGACAAAAGATGCCGATGGGAACGGTAAGAAACACAATGACAAAGTGATAAAACCGTCGGCAGCCATTTTGCATCTAGTGCAGGGGCGGCTTCTGGGGTAGTGCCAGTGTGCCATGGCACCACCAATGAAAGAAACAGAAAATAATATCATAAAAAAACAGTTGTAATAGTTTATTTATACACATTTTATTCGTATTTCATCTGAACGAGCGCGCGCACAGATCGGGACGCACTCTTGCAGCGTTTCTCCGAACCTTGGAGCCAGTTCAGTGTGGCACTGTCTGCGTCCATATAACACTGTACAAAAGGCTAATGATTCTAGTTTATATACATTTCTTATGGCAGACTTTGAGCCGAATTCAATTTGACTCAGTAGTTACCATTCCGCCCGCTAGAGAGCAGTAATGCAGAAATTTCGCTAGATGGCAGGGTTGTTGGCAGGGAGGGAAACATCAAGCGCAGGCTTTTAGGAAAACACAAGTTAAAGTTCCGCGCCAAATCTTAATGTAATGTTACCAATTCAAAACAAATGCACACAGTAAATTATTATCAATTTAACTATATTGAATGCAGAGATAGTCAGTGGTGGTTCTTTTTAGATAGATGAATATTTTTTCCATATTATGTAATACTATTTGTTAATTTTGTGTAACATTTGTTTTATTTTGCGGCAACTAAATATCGCTATATTGTTGCTATATAGTATTGATGGTTTTATTAACGATACATGAGAACTGTGCAGGACATGAACATGTGTTATTCAGACTCCTGCCTTGGATTCATCGGCCTGTTAAATAAAGTGCAAACGTGTTCGTTTATTATCTACATCACTGTTTATCTCGTGGGTTTTGCCAGTAATTTTATTAGTTATAAAATTTATTTGTATTTGACTAACAATACTGTGAAAGTTTCGCATTATCTGTATCTGTAAATTTCGTTACTAGTTTCGGAAATGTTATTGTAACTGTTACTAGATGCATTATTAACTGTACACCTGGTAAAATAGCTGGTTTAATTAATGTGTTTTATTTAACATAATGCAAACGTGAGCTGCGATTATCAGTTTCACTAGGGTAATTTGCGTACAATATTTTTTTTTCATTTTTTTCGGAAATGTTATTGTAACTGTTACTAGATGCATTATTAACTGTACACCTGGTAAAATAGCTGGTTTAATTAATGTGTTTTATTTAACATAATGCAAACGTGAGCTGCGATTATCAGTTTCACTAGGGTAATTTGCGTACAATATTTTTTTTTCATTTTTTCGGAAATGTTATTGTAACTGTTACTAGATGCATTATTAACTGTACACCTGGTAAAATAGCTGGTTTAATTAATGTGTTTTATTTAACATAATGCAAACGTGAGCTGCGATTATCAGTTTCACTAGGGTAATTTGCGTACAATATTTTTTTTTCATTTTTTTCGGAAATGTTATTGTAACTGTTACTAGATGCATTATTAACTGTACACCTGGTAAAATAGCTGGTTTAATTAATGTGTTTTATTTAACATAATGTAAACGTGAGCTGCGATTATCAGTTTCACTAGGGTAATTTGCGTACAATATTTTTTTTCATTTTTTTCGGAAATGTTATTGTAACTGTTACTAGATGCATTATTAACTGTACACCTGGTAAAATAGCTGGTTTAATTAATGTGTTTTATTTAACATAATGTAAACGTGAGCTGCGATTATCAGTTTCACTAGGGTAATTTGCGTACAATATTTTTTTTTCATTTTTTCGGAAATGTTATTGTAACTGTTACTAGATGCATTATTAACTGTACACCTGGTAAAATAGCTGGTTTAATTAATGTGTTTTATTTAACATAATGCAAACGTGAGCTGCGATTATCAGTTTCACTAGGGTAATTTGCGTACAATATTTTTTTTTTTTCATTTTTTTTCGGAAATGTTATTGTAACTGTTACTAGATGCATTATTAACTGCACACCTGGTAAAATAGCTGGTTTAATTAATGTGTTTTATTTAACATAATGCAAACGTGAGCTACGATTATCAGTTTCACTAGGGTAATTTGCGTACAACCTTTTTTCATTTTTGGTACCACCATCAGAATGCCTCACCGGCCGCCACTGATCTAGTGTGTGATAAGTTATATCTATTCTTGGTTGTAGAATCAGAAACGGTCTTCGGAACTGCTGTACCACGTAAGGGTTTGAGATATTTTAGATTTTGTATGGAATTTTAAATATCTTCACATTGTTAATGTTGTCATTTTTTCAGGGATAGTGCATATATATTTTTTTTCACGTAACTTCCCAACCCTGATTCGAACCCATATATTGTTGAGTACAGCGCGATGGCAGCCCTCCAGTCTTCTCAACGTCGAACTTTGAATTATATTTGGGCCGTGCACGGCGGAACGAAATGGAATCTCAGGCTCTCGCAAATCCAATAGCCCGGTGAACAGGTGTGATGGCTAATTCATGCAGGCCCTGAGGAACTGAGAGCGTTTTATTCTTATCAACTGACAGGTCTCCTGAAGTGGTGGTAGCGCGTTGATACTTTGGCAACGTGAAACTGTGGATTGGCTATGAGATTACGCGATATTTCGCCTTACAGTAAGGGAAAATCTCTGAGAGAATGAAACCGGGCAACTAACCAAAGTGAGACTGGAACCCACATCCCCCGGTGTCTCACATTTCCCTTGACCTCGATGATGTGATGACGTGGCAGGCCGCCTTTTAAAGGGAACCCGTTTCTTAAATTTACAGAATTTTCGGACTTGATGAATATGACTGAACCTTAGCCAAATATCATAAAACTACGAGACTTGAAACTGAAATTCCTCAAGTTGTCAAAATCTTATTTGTGCATATTTATTTGTTTTAGAATAATGATTTAGTAATAGTATATTAGGAAACAAGTTCATAATGTTATACATTATGGCATGAATCAATTTTTAGGGGACGAGCGAAGCGAGTTTCCTAATTTTGAGTTTTGCAATAACCATACATAACATTATAAACGTGTTTCATACGTTATTTTTTGTACAACAGCATTATAAAACAATTAATAAAGAAATAACATCAGATTTGTAATGATGGGCAGTTTGATATCATGGTCTATGAAGAAAGACGTTCCTATGACAACAATGATGTATTAAATATTATACTTACTTACTCACAGGCTTTTAAGGAACCCGGAGGTTCATTGCCGCCCTCACATAAGCCCGCCATTGGTCCCTATTCTGAGCAAGATTAATCCAGTCTCTACCATCATATCCCACCTCCCTCAAATCCATTTTAATATTATCTTCCCACCTACGTCTCGACCTCCCTAAAGGTCTTTTTCCCTCCGGCCTCCCAATTAACACTCTATATGCATTTTTGGATTCGCCCATACGTGCTACATGCCCTGCCCATCGCAAACGTCTGGATTTAATGTTCCTAATTATGTCAGGTGAAGAATACAATGCGTGCAGTTCTGTGTTGTGTAACTTTCTCCATTCTCCTGTAACTTCATCCCGCTTAGCCCCAAATATTTTCCTGAGCACCTTATTCTCAAACACCCTTAATCTCTGTTCCTCTCTCAAAGTGAGAGTCCAAGTTTCACAACCATACAGAACAACCGGTAATATAACTGTTTTATAAATTCTAACTTTCAGATTTTTTGACAGCAGACTGGATGATAAAACCTTCTCAACCGAATAATAACAGGCATTTCCCATATTTATTCTGTGTTTAATTTCCTCCCGAGTGTCATTTATATTTGTTACTGTTGCTCCAAGATATTTGAACTTCTCCACCTCTTCAAAAGATAAATTTCCAATTTTTATATTACCATTTCGTACAATATTCTCGTCACGAGACATAATCATATACTTTGTCTTTTCGGGATTTACTTATTATTATTATTATTATTATTATTATTATTATTATTATTATTATTATTATTATTATTTCATTTACGAGTACGTTGACATTCTTAACTCTTAATAATAACTCTTTAATAATAATTTTTAATCACATATACTACCGGTTGTTCTTTATGGTTGTGAAACTTGGACTCTCACTTTGAGAGAGGAACAGAGATTAAGGATGTTTGAGAATAAGGTGCTTAGGAAAATATTTGGGGCTAAGCGGGATGAAGTTACAGGAGAATGGAGAAGACGCATGTAGCACGTATGGGCGCATCCAGAAATGCATATAGAGTGTTAGTTGGGAGGCCGGAGGGAAAAAGACCTTTAGGGAGCCGAGACGTAGATGGGAAGATAATATTAAAATGGATTTGAGGGAGGTGGGATATGATGATAGAGACTGGATTAATCTTGCTCAGGATAGGGACCGATGGCGGGCTTATGTGAGGGCGGCAATGAACCTCCGGGTTCCTTAAAAGCTATTTGTAAGTAATAATAATAATAATAATAATAACAATAATAATAATAATAATAATAATAATAGCCATTTAACAAACTAGTGCTTATTCTTATCGAGGAAGTAGACGTGACAACGTGACGCTTAGAGTGAAAGCTACAGAGCAACAATCGGTCGGCAAAATAAGAACACCGCACGTTATTGTATGACGCCGACATGTTAACCATGATAGCGCGGCGATAATGCAATATTTTTTACACGATCATATTTTTAAAACTGCAAATACAATATTTTTTGCATTGAAAATTTAGAGCAATATTATTCCAAAGCATTCGCAAAACTATACTGTATTTAATGGTAACTAAGTAACATTAAGTGCACTGTAATGGGTATATTTCAGTATAGTTTTATACTATGAAGAAGGGTTTCCCTAGCAACAAGTTTCTGTGAGGGAATTCCGACTTTCAAAGTCTAACAACAATAGCTGTAAATATAACAAAAATACAATCGTGAAAAAGTAATATATAAATAAAAAATATACATAATTAATATATTAAGGACCAATATCTCTGAAAATACTAAAGCAATATTGCTTGAAACTTCTGGTTACATGTACTATAACAACATATTATTAATCAGTTAATGAAATTTGAAGTTTGTGGGCAACAAAATCTAATTGAAAGTAATTTACTTTCATGTAGACTAATTTACATAAAGTTTTCTTTTAATATTGACACTACTGACGTAAGTTTATCCACATAAAATAAATATAATCATCATGCACTAAATTCTTATCCAATTACTTGTACAGGGACATCATTTTATTTTTACTAACATTTCTAATATTAACCTGGCTATACCTTTGGCTTAAAGGTTGTGAACCGGAAACAACGTTTGCTACCCCCTTCCACGACTGGAGTTCGATGATACTGGCGTAAGATACAAACAAATCACTATACTAGGTATAGGAGGGATGAAAAGTAGTTCATCCATTTACGTAAACTAGGAAATATCGCGATTTTGAATTTGATAATTTTCATTTGGTTTTTGTTTAATCAAAATACAGTACAGTATTAACAATGAGCGTTTTTACTCACGAACTGAGCTGTCCATGCGGACGTATTCATTATGCAGTGTATATTATACTGTCTACAACACATTAGCGTACAATATAAAGAATGAAATTAAATTGAAAAATAATCATAATATGGATATTTAAACACATATTTTAAAATGATGGCAGTTCATTTCTATACAGGTTTCAGTTCTTTTTTGGATATTATCGCATATAGATTATTGTACCTAATACCAATTACCAGTTTCGTCCTTCGTACTAGTAACTCATGTTGAAATAATTCTGTACCTACTCTATAAAAGAGTACCTTACGTACTGTAAATTCAATCTTCACTTCTTCCCGGTCCGAAAAGATAAAATTACTCAGACATGCTATCTACTGTCCGCCCAAGTGGTTATGTTGCAGGATCGTAGAAAGTGGGGAAATCACGAGACAGTTAATTACTTAACGAGACCCTTTTATTTCAGTTATTTTAAACAGTTGTATAATATTACGTAGACGTCCAATTCCTAAGAGAAATTAATGTTTTCAGAAAAGAGCTAAGACAGCCCAGCCACAAAGGGACGGGCAGAAGTGGGGGTGGGGGAAACCGGGATACGACGTAGGCAAACGGACGACAGTACCTGTGCGAGAATATGATTCAATATTGAAAGCGAACATATTTCTGGAACGTACTATACTCACTAACTCAGTACTGTTTGTGTTTACTATGACCGTAAGGCGACTTTGACTGTATACGCTTGGTTCTGTATGAAGAACGGTTGGAAGTTCACTAGTAGAGGGGTGGGAGTGAAGTACATTAAAAAACTCAGGTATAGTAAAAATTGAAGTAAAAATAAAATGATTTCCCTGTATAAGCCTGCAAGAATTTCACAACGATAGCCTTAATCATTTCTGATATAAATGTGCCCGAAGTACAAAGAATGTATTTTGCAATTCATGGTGAGGTGTTCTGTTAACCTGTAAGTCGAATACTGATACAATAGTAATGTGATTTAAAGTTTCAATCGTAACGACTAATCTTGGTTTCAAAAATATGAAAACGTATTGTTTTATTATTGTAAGTTAATCCACTGTGACCCAAAAGTCATGGTGGCGTTTCAGAGGATTATATTTTTTGAACGAATAGAGATGAAAATGTAATATTGGTGCCAGATGAAAATAAAACTCTCAACGTTTTTCGTCTGTGAGTTTGAGGCACTGAACGAAACAAAGGACAGCAATAATCGAACAAATGCAATAGTTTTCATTGTTACAATTAATTATACAAGATGGATGTCTAAAGAAAATTTAATTTCGTCGCGTATTTAACGAAGAACCACATCAGAATAACATTGGTCGTTGGGATAGATAGTTAAAAGTGGCTGGAAGCCTATTAGAGAAAAAGAAGCGCACTGAAAGATCATCAATAAATGATGAAACGGTACAAGCCATTCCAAGAGCGTTTGTTCACAATCCAAAGAAATCAGTTCGTAATGTGCCCGGGAATTAGGACTTCCGAAGACAACGGTTCATAGAGCTTTAAAGAAACGTTTTATAAACTTCATTTGTTACATGCACTTCATCCAATGATTACCACAAAGGATATTACAAGTTTGCTATGGATATGCTTAATGAGTCACAAGTTCAAATTTTGCCAGCCACAAAACACATTGGACTTCTCTTTGCACATCCATCTTGTATAAAATAATTGTAACAATGAAAGTTATTGCATTTGTTCGATTGTTGCCGTATTTTATTTCCTTCAGTGCCTCCAACTTACAGACGAAAAACTTCGTCTTATTTATTTATTTAAATTTAAATATACAAAATAAAGAATATAATTACAAACAAACAAGAGAAATAGAAATAAAATAATACAAACAATATAAAAAAGGAGATACAGTAGTATTAACAAAATTTGAGACCGAATGAGCAGCGCTTGTGTTCGGTCGCAGTTCAGATATAATATTAATAGGCCTATAAGAGAATATAAAATAAAATAAAATAGGAAATAGAATTAAAATTACAGTTACAGAAATTATATAATACAATATTAATATAAGAGAAATATAGAAAATAAAAAATAAAATAATAAAAATAAATAAGTAAAATAAAATAGGAACTAAAATATAATTACAGCGGCAATGGAATTATATAATATAATATTAACACTAGAGAAGAATAATATCGCACGTGAAAAGTAGGATTAATATATATTTCAAAATTATAGAATACAAATATAATATAGGTTGATTAATTCATACACATAGGCTATAAATTTATTTAATCAAATTGAAGATATTAACACGTTTATAATTTTCTTGTTATATGTTAGTGGGTTACATGTTAGAAGTTCTGGGTGTAATTTAGTTAAAGCATTGTACAACCGAGGGCCAAAATTTATGCTATGCTTTAGACCAGCAGATGTGAGACATTTAGGTTCTACTAATGTTGAATTAATATTTCGTCTTGTGTCATAATTGTGTGTCTGTAATACAAACTTACTACGATTTTTATGATAAAATTTTAACAGCGTATACTTATAAATTTGTTCAATATTAAATACATTAAATTCAGAATAAATTAATTTAGTTGGATAATCGAAACGTTTCTTCAAACAAATTTTAATTATTCTTTTTTGTAGTAAATTTAACGGACTAAGATTAATTTTTGTACTTCCACCCCAAACAATTATACCATCTGGCACCAATATTACATTTCTACCCATATTCATTAAAAAAATATAGGCCTAGTCCTCTGAAACCTCACCATGAGTTTTCAGACACACACGCTTATGAAAAACAAACATTTTCACTTTACGACAACTTAGGTTTTTCAATGTTTGTATAATGTGTCAAAACGGGGAACAAATTTTGTGTTTTTTTTTTTTCTTTTAATGTTGACCTCTGTGAACAGGACTTCTTCTGTCAGCTGATAAAGGAAAATATTCGTAGATGAAGTCGCTTTCGGGCATATCCACTACCACATTGAGATACGGAATTCGGTAATAACATAAAAAACAAAAGATGCGTTTAGGAACCGTGGGCAACAATGAAAACCGTCTGCAGTAAACTCTGGGATCTGCATCGGCGCGGCGAGTTGCTAGGCAACACGAGGAAAGGCTGTGTGATGTTTCAAACGGGGAAAGAAATGAAGACTGAATATTAAGAGTTCTAATTAATTACCACAAGTAATGCACGCTGTAATCTTGGAACTGTAGTAACAGTTACCACTTAGTCTATATAATGTATTACAGCAAGTTTTTAATTTACCATATTTTTTTTACATTTGTGACATAAATTACGCATTTTTACGCACCGTGCAGAAATAGTTGATTTATTTTTAAAATTTTGTTGTGGGGCTATCTGAAAGACAGATTGTTCTTGAAGAGCGTAATCCTAAAACTCACTGAGTCCATTTGGTTATTTTTATGATTTATAAGTAGGGCTAGGATTTTGATGACCTATAAATCATGAAAAAATGTCTTAAAAACAATGCATTTATGACCTAAAAATCTTTCAAAAATGCCCTAAAAATTGATCATACATAATTGGTTTAGTAGGAATATTAATATTTAGACTAGAAACCATATAGTCTACCACAAGGCCACTCTTATCCGGAACTAGCAGGTAGAGAGGAGTCTATATTGAAGGGGTGGTTAGACTGATCCATTACATGGGGTGTACTACGTTAAAATGGCAATATTTGTGTAGAAGAACGATTAAAATATTATACAGAATAATGGGTATTAATGGACAAAATATGTAGAGAAAATATGAAAGGAAAAAAAATATAAATATATATTTTACATTAATTACAATTAAGGGGACACTGAACTATATTTTGGAACTTTTTTCCTATTTGACCAATCTTTTTCAAATTTGGAGAAAAAGTTTAACATACACATGGAAAGTAACATGCAAAATCTCAGCTCATTAGATCCAATAATTTTCAAAATAAAAAAATATTTCAATTTTTAATCAATCATTAATTATTGAAATATCACTTTTAATTATCATTTTTTATTTTTTGGCTTTGTGCATTTGAATAGGGGAAGAATTCTGCGTATTGATTTAGTTCTGTCACGTAAATTAGTGTAGAAATTTAATTTTTCATTTCTATGACACTTTTTCTCCAATTTTTAAGCTGAGTGTCCCCTTAAATGAAAATACCCCAAAAATGACCTAATAAAACAAAAAATGCTCTTATGAGTTGTAAGAGGCAAAAAATGCAAAAAAAATGCCCCAACAAATATGTTTCTAAACACTCAGTTTATCACATAACATATAAATACTATAGCAGCTATGTTTCTGGCTTACTAGAAAAAAGATGCAATTTCATCAAAATCCTAGCCCTAGCTTACATAATTTAGTCCCTATATGATGATATTAGAAACCTCTAACATTAAAATTATTTTGTGCGAGATCGTGCGTATTTGCTTTCTTTCCGCACAAAACCAATACGCGGTAAGTGTGAAATACTACATTCAGTATTCCCAACGTAACACACATAACAATTTCCCTCTTCTTACCGCTTAAGCGCGACATTCATTTTAATGTTTTAGACTTTTAACATATTATTTTTAGAGACGTTTAACATAGTAATAATTATAAATTGGAAACTTACCACTGCAATTTCACCTAAATTGCACTGTTAATTATTGTTTTTAAATATTTGCAAAAATTAAATAAACTCTAAATCATTACATAACCTTACCGTTTCTTTTAAGTTCGCATTTATAGACTGGTGGAAAAAAAAAGACAGACGTATATCACGGCCTGCTGGAGTATAGTAAACACAGAAAACATTTTATAGCAACAATGTTGAAAATATATTTGTTTTCCAAAGTTGCCGTCATTGAACAGAAACCAAGATGGAGATTTCATTGCAACTAATTAGAAATTCGTCTTTCAGGTATGTAATAAACGATCTTCGCACAAAATAATGTACGATGCACGAGCGGTATGTTTGTTTTCATGTTCTCGGAAATTAAAAAAGCTCAACTACGTTTCGCTTTTTCAATCTTTTCCTCGTACATGAAAACGTCAACATACCGCTCTTGTAACGCGTATTACTATTAAGCTCGGTTTAAAAAAAAAAAAAAAACGCCAATCCTTGTCTAATAGTTTGCATTACTGTACATGTCTCTTGAAAATTTCGTACAACAGCGGATAAAAAATACTAATCTAGTTCTTTCATAGAAATGGACTTAACGCGTTTTGGGATCAGACTGTTCACATTGGTGGGTTGAAGGACTCCATCACACACACTGAACTGCATTAAGGGAACCAGGTAGTGATTAGGGTTCAAAAATCCGATTTTTTATTTTGTGTTTTAAAATAAATTATAAAACTGGTCTTTAAAACAATATAAATATTGTGGAGGGTATTTCTGCAGATAAGCCTTTTAAATGACCTCTTTAAATTTGGCGGTGCATGTAATTCATACATTCTTTTTTTTATACAGTTTTCCATAAGTTGACATGTTCAAACTTAAGTGCATTTTTCTCTGAAATTACTGAATCGATTTACATGAAATTTTTACAGTGTTTTCTGCAGCCTGTGTTCTACATTGTAGACCTACGGTTTTAAGAATTTCACACACATAACACGAGAAAAAATGTATATGCATTGAAAAAATTGTACAAAATTTTAAACAAAATTCAATATTTTTTTCTGTTTCACTAGGGGTGAAATATTTAACTAAATTTTGCTTTGGAATTGTCAATGCACAATACTGAATAACTTAAAAAAATACAAGGTATATGAGTGAAGATAGTAGCAAGTAATGTGCACCTGAAGAATGAGGTACACCTAGCAAAGTTTGAAAACAGGTTATCAGTTAGGGCCTTTCTTTTGCACTTGGATATGAAACTAATTAGTTGTCTTTTATACCACTGAATTCAGAATGATTGACTGCATAAACCTGGAAATTTTTATTCCTTTCTGAGCACTAGAAGCCTAGAAATATTCAACTAAACTCTTGTATTGAAATTTTTTAATCGCACAGTATCACTACCCAGTTCCCTTAAAGAGAAGCTGTTACTTGTCCAGGGACAAAATGATCCACATATGACTCTACAATGCATGCTGATGCAAAATATCCCATTTCCTATGTACTATGGCAATAGCGGAATTTATAAGATTTTGAAGGAAATATTATGAGCAGTCCCTTACTTTTGAAAAGCACTTTAAAATATCGTTCACAATCAAACGAGACAGTGTGGCACGCTGCGGTCAGGTGGTCGATTCCCGCGTCACTCCCCATATTCCTGTACGCAAGAGCCGTTTACTCTTTGGTATTTTCGGTGTTGTCTGTTAGGCAGAAAGTCGTGGGGCACAACATATATATTGGACTATTGCAAACTGGTTTTCTCAAGTTAAAAAACAAGCAACCGTAGTTTAAGATGGGGCACGGACATCAAAATGTGCTTCTCGGATCGTCAGCCGTGTGACGTACTAGAATGTTCGATGAAATCCGTATTTTTCCGACTCTTTGAGCTATTCCAGCAGAGTAGGCGAACCTGACTCTACCCTCAAGGAGGAGACATTACATTTCAAACACGCGGTCATAGTATCCAAAGATGTCGTCACATTTTCATTACGGCAAAAATCTAAAATCTCTTTCAGTACTCAGTGCCTTTACCATGAAGTGGCAATTGCAAAAATTATCTTTGGAATTTTACCGAAAATTGATGTCGAAATTCTATATTCAGAATCCGGGATACTTTTATAAACTGTTAACATAAGTTTTACATAGAGCTATGCCCTAACAGACATTTTTCCTCTAGATGTCGAAGGTCATTATGAAAAGGCTATCAGTATAGTGTATCCTAGATATGAACATTATTTTATTTTAGAATCATTAACAACATCCCTTCCAGTATGCAGAAGAATGTCATCAGAATGTCCCGCATTTCCTAAGTTAGGTACTTTTCGCGTTACAAGGTTACAAAGAAAACTCCACCTTACAGACGAAGAGAAAATAAGAAATTTCATGTCTGGTAATCGTGAAGACCAGAAGTACTGATGTTAGAAATAGCTTCCCGTCCTAAGGTAATTGTCCGTATCGCAATATTCAACAATTTTCCGGACTTGAAAACCGTCGCAATTTTTACACCGCGTTAGCGGATTCCAGCCTCAGACAACCGGCGAAACCGGCCTCTGTACATTTCCACTCTCCCAACCAATGAGAGACCCGCGTAATTCCCTTAACAGCGTTAGCAAATTCTCTACTGCATTCACAATGAATTTGAATAAGAACGATTTGCGTCTGAAGAGAAAAAAAAATATTGTTTAAAGATTTATACGCAAAACAAACGACATAAGGATCTTTATATTTATCCTAAATATGTTTAATTTATTTACGTTGCCAAAGAAACCGAATTGAAACAACTGAAAACAGTCTTTCGCGATTAAAATTGTGTTGGTATTTTAGACCCCATTCAGAATGAAAATTAAACATAAGCATAACGCGAAAATAAAACAATGTAACTATGATATTTACTGAAAGCATTCAGAATGAATTAGGTAGCTGTAAACTTGAATTTAAACATAAGAAATTGACATTAAAGCGTACAAACTACAAACTTTCACGTTTATGTTTGTGTGGTTTTAAAACAATACACAATCATAAAGCGCTGAAATATGACGAAACGAAGTTGTTATTATATTTCTATGGTTACTACCGTTCTGTTTACTCAAACTTTTTCATTAAAAAATTAACGTTTTGAGAATGTGGGGCATAATGCACACCGGATTTAACAAACTTGAGTGGTTTTATAAGTGTTCTGATATGTGAGCAGCTTTATATTTTACACGTAGAGGGGCTTCTAACCTAGACAGAAATATTATGTGTTCTCCTTTACTGTTCCTGTCGTATTGGTTATCGAATGCGACAGACTACGTAGAGGTGGAAGTTACACACGGTGACGGAATCAAACACTTGATATCTCGCTGCATGAAAATGTAGTTTAATTTTCGAAGTCTGTCGGCGTCGCGGCACTCACCGGGTACTCGTCGTAGTGGACGCCTTGCCCGTCGTCGGGGTAGTCCGGCGCGGCGTCCAGCACCTGGGTGGGGGTCGCCACCGCGAAGAGGGCGCCGAGAACGAGTGCGACGTGGTGCATTCTGGGAGATCCGTCGCAGGGCCACGCGCCCGCACGCTTTTATAGAAGCTCCTCGAGTCGCGCGCACTTAACACTTTCTGGGGACGCCCCCCCTCCCACGGACCGGTCCTTAACCCGTGGCACTGAGCCGCATGTGGCGCGTTCCAAGGATTTCCATTAGCTGGTCCATGGCATTGCACAACTGGAGTATCTAACCTAACCTAACCTGATTCATAGAGGCACCGGTCTTTCAGAATTAAATGCGACTAGAAACGTCTATAAAGATGTGTGCATTCTTCTTCTTCTTCTTCTTCTTCTTCTTCTTCTTCTTCTGAAAAGGAAGAGGAGGACCCGAACTAGCTTGAGACTTATTGTCCTTCGTCCTTAGATAGGACTGATTGTTTTAAGTCCGCAGTACCGCTTTTCTGTTAGTATCCTGACGCCATCTGCATGAAAGTCACGCTACTACATCCTGCTGTATCTTATATTGGTCTGAAAATCGCATTACAATAGATATCGTGATTCACTGTTTGATGCCATCTATCGATTCGAAGTCACGGTACTACATCCCGCTGCATCTGATATTGGTCTGAAAATCGCATTACTGTAGATATCGTGATTCACTGTTTGATGCCATCTATCGATTCAGCTAGACGTCGCCCAATTCGTACGGAATCCACTTTAAAAGCCCCTCCGTTCCCCTGGACTTCTGCAGCTTCCTCAGATGTCATGTACATGGAAGTCACGGTACTACATCCTGCTGAATCCTCTATTTAAAAAAATTGAGTTGAAATTAATGAATACGAAATGAGTCACAAGTCCAACGCCGAAAGTCACCAGCAATTCTGCTTCAAATTTTTGAGAGAGGGGGGTGGAAACCTCAGAAAAACTCCTATCAGGTAACTTGTCCCAATCAGGATTTGAACCCGGGCCCGCTCGTTTCATGGTCAGCCGTGCTAACCGTTAGTGCAGTCTTGAAAGAGACGTCTGTTTGCAGAGACATTTGTCCTCTAAGTACGGGAATTTGGTGGGGTGAGGAAAAGGCTGGGTGATGACTTTGCCCTCACCAAGGTTTTTTATGCGCTGTAAAGCTAGGACACGGAGTTTGCAGCTTTCTGAAGGAAGTCGTGCCTTCGATTCCCGATCTACATTACTGCAGTACGCTAGTGTTTATAATTCACACCATGCAGTTCGATGCGAAGGACCGGGGGGAAGCACTTCGTGCCTGCTTTGTCTGCCAGAGGCCCGTTAACCTGTTCCGTGCAGGAGACTGGGGTCTGCGGGCCGCGGAGTGAGCGCCGCGCCGGCCCCCTGGCGTCGCGACACGGAACCGCGCTCTGCCGCGACTCGTTATGCTCCGGCCCGCTTGACCCCGCGCCGCTGTGCACTAGGTTTTGGCGCGGATTGCTGCCTCGTTAACCACGACCCGGCGTCGGCCCCCGTCGCTACCGGCGCAGTAAAGCGATAATGCCTTATCGGCCTAATGGCGGATCCTTGTCGGCCGTGGCCCATCCGAGGACCGCCAACAGCGCGCCCCTCGAACCCCGACCCCTGGGGCACGCGACAATCTTATCGCGTCATAAATCAATCAACTGTCGACGGTGCTAATTGATTCAACAGTTGCGGGAGGAAAGACGCTCCCACGGGGATCACAATAATACCAACAGTCATCTACCACGCCTACCAAAATCATCACTAGAGGCCGGGTTGATATGCATTTGTGAAGCCTGAAATGTTCATGCAATATGCTCCATAATCTATAATAATAAATCTGTAGCCGAAAGTTTTCTGGTAATTTACGATTTCCCAAAAATAATTGGTCCTAACATATATAATTAACCGCCCTGAAACCGAAAATCGCTTTTTTTGAAATTTTTGTTTGTATGTCTGTCTGTCTGTCTGTATGTTTGTTACCTTTTCACGCGATAATGGCTGATCGGATTTCCATGAAAATTGGAATATAAATTAAGTTCGTTGTAACTTAGATGTTAGGCTATATGACATTCAAAATATCTCGCTTATTATTGATTTCTGTGAAAAATGTTACATAACAAGAGTTTCTTTAAAAATAATTTGCGATAAGTTTTATTCCTTGAAAAAGTTTGATAGGTCTGAAATTTAATGAGATAAATGAGTTTTAAAATTAAAATAACTGCCAT
This sequence comes from Periplaneta americana, assembly GCF_040183065.1. Taxonomy (NCBI): domain Eukaryota; kingdom Metazoa; phylum Arthropoda; class Insecta; order Blattodea; family Blattidae; genus Periplaneta; species Periplaneta americana. Next base: position 1,987,183 of record NC_091122.1, read on the forward strand.
CTAAGGCCGTGTAATGAATTAAAAAACAAATGACTTCGTCCATAAGGGGTCTTGGACAGCAACAATCGAAAGCTATGAAAGATAGCCTACAGAGAATGTTTCTGTGTTTGTATGAAGTAATATCGGAAGCTAAATTAACCGATTTGTATAATTAATTATTATTTCACCATTGGAAAGTGTAGTTTCTCTAGCTGGACATAATGCTATAATGTTATTACAGTAACTTCTGATATAATATAATATAATATAATATAATATAATATATAATATAATATAAGTTATTTGAAGGGTTCAGAACTATAGTGGGCTAAGCGCCATTTACTGAATACGTAGAAAACAAAGATTAAAATTAAGTTATTACCATAATTCAATGGAAACCTATAGCAAGTAAAATAAAGTATACACATTAAATCTAAATGATGTCAATCTTCATTAAACTATGGTTGCATGTAATAACAATTAAGAAACATGTTAAAGGAATTGTCATTGCACCAAATGAGTGTCTCTGGACCAAAATGATCGCATTTTAATGATTTAAATACAATTTAAATTAAGTAACATATTAAATGATTTATCCTTCTATCAAACACGAATGTTCCCTGGATCAAACGTCCTATTTTAATTATGTAATTACTTTATATTTATTTCTAACGGGTGCAGCGGAGCGCACGGGTACGGCTAGTTTAAAAATAATATTATAGGACATAATTAAATTCCACTAGACATTTTGTTCAGTAGAGCGATATGTACGCCTACTACTTGTATAATTTTGACAGTTTACCCTCTGTAAGCCCTTTAAATGACATGTTTTGAAGCATGCACACTACATAGCACCAATAATGAAACCGATTTTTATCGTTGTTTTTCTCAAAACGACGTTTTGCAATCTTCAGTGTTCCTAAGCTTATTATATTGTTAACGAACAGCCATATTGATATGTCTTAAGACTTATTCATTCTGCATGGTAAATAATTTCTGAAAACGGTTTTTTCGATAGGAAATGTTGAACATTACAAATATGTTTTATATGATCATTATGAAAATGTGATTTTCTCCATTCCTCAGATTGTAACATATGGTTTCTAACATGTGTAACAAAACTGAAAAAGGTACATTAAAAACCAGTGTTTTAAGTTACCCCCCAAAAAAACGCAATTTCAAAGTACTCTTAAATATGGCTAAACAATTAATCCAACGAGAATGAAATCCACATGGAATATACAAGACATATATATATATATATATATATATATATATATATATATATATATATATATATATACAGTTTTTTGTAAAATTTAGTCGTTATTGGTTGGTTAGTTTCCAAGGAACGACCACTCATATAAATTGAGGGAAAGAAGACAGAGGACGGACACTGGAAAGTTTTCTTTTCTCAATCGTACTATCAGGGACTGGAATGCTTTACCTGCAGACTTACTAAAGGCTTTACCAACAACCAAAAATGCATTTAAAATAGACTTAAGGACCTTACTAATAGACGGTAATTATACACAGTATTTAAAGGTTGTTATTGAAGTGCTGTATCAGTGAAGAATTATGTTGTGTCAGTGAAGTATGTTGTGTCAGTGAAGTGTGTTGTGTAAGTGAAACGTGTTCCTGTCAGTGAAGCTTTATAGTTTATAGTGGCAGTGCAAAGTATTTGAACAGTGAAATGTTTTTGAAGTGTTAGTGGAATCAGGATAGAATCAGTGAAATGTGTCTTAGTTCCAGTGCAGCGAAATGAGTGTAATGTTGAACTTGTGCAGATATGAACATATCATACTTGTGGGTTTTAGTTCGAACTTAGGCTTAAGGTACAAATTAGATTTACTTTAAATGTTATTTTAAGTGATCGTTCTTCATTTAATTTAGGATATTCCCTGTTATTATTATTATTATTATTATTATTATTATTATTATTATTATTATTATTATTATTATTAATTATTAGTATTATTAATTGTATTTTTAATTAAGTTTATTATTGTCATTATTGCCACCGGGTATATTCCCATTGCAGTATGAATAAATACATACATACAAGATAAAATAAATTAAATCGTGACCTACTGAAACATCCTGTATTAAAACGATAAAACACAAATAAAATTAAATAATGCTACTTGAAGATATAGAACCATAAATTAGGGAATCGAACAAGGTTCTCCATTATCGACATATCAGTTGTCCTAGTAATTCATTAATTTCAGGCTCTCTCAGATATTTCAAACAATCAAATTTTTTGCTCCTTTTTGCTTCTTTTCTGAAAAAAAATTGTATTATATGAAACATTTCACAGCGTGTTTTGGGAAAGCCATTGATTTAATTCCCAATATGCTCAGTCAATTTAAGAGAGCAGTGTATTATGATAATAAATAATTGAAAGAATTTTAGTTTTGTCCTTTAAATGTTCAGATAAAATCCCTGCACATTTAAAGTATATATATATATATGTATATGTATATATATATATATATATATATATATATATATATATTTGAAAAGGAAGCAAAAAGGAACAAAATAATATTAAACTTTTTGTTTGAAGTATCTCAAAGAATAACCCCCTGAACTTAATGACATTAATTATGGTTCACCCTATATTAATCCCCGATATTAATAAGCTCAACCTCCCTCCTGTGACTCTGAATAAAGCGATCATTCCAATCAGTTCAACTGTGAAAAACCTGGGAGTTCATTTTGAATCTAACCTTACCTGGGCACGCATATCAAACACACATGCAATAAAGTATTTTCCACTCTTCACTCATTAAAAAGATTGCACCACTATCCAGCTAAATTAAAGGAGACGCTTGTACAGACTCTTATTATGCCTCATTTCGATTATTGTGACGCTTTACATTATAGTACAGAGCATATCCCTTTCAGTTCTTCAGTAAAAAATCTTGGCATTCACATAGATAATAATCTCAACTGGGACATGCAAATCACAGAAACCTGCAGAAAAGTATATTCTATTATCCATGTGCTAAAAAGGATAAATGTTCATCTTCCCTCTTGCTTAAAAAAGTCCCTTGTGCAGACACTTGCATTTCCCTATTTCGACTATGCGGACATTTTACTGACTGACCTCTCCAGCGACAACAAAATGAAACTTCAACGTGCTCATAACTTGTGTGTACGTTTTGTAAGCAATGTTCGTAAATATGATCATATTACCCCATCCCTGGAAGCAATAGGTTGGCTTAAACTAGATAAGAAAAGAAATTTACATTCACTTCTCTTTCTCTTCGAAATCTTGAACTCTTCTATTCCTTCGTACCTGTCGTCTCGCTTCACTTACCTTTCTTCCCACCATAATCTGAACACACGCTCTCGTCATGAAACAATACTAACAATACCATCCCATCGCACCTCCTCATACTCATCCTCTTTCACAATAGCCCTGCCAAGACTCTGGAATTCGCTACCTGCTAGCATCAGGGACTGTCGAAATAAAATTCAATTCAAACGCAAACTTACTAGGCACTTGGTCAGTAATTGATTACTTGTAAATAGTTTCTTTAATCTATCACAAAATATTTCAATATTCAGTAATTTCATCACTATACAATTTTGTTATTCTAGATTTAATTTGTAATTCAGTAAATATAAAATATTCTTTGTTTCTCTATGATAAATTATCTAGCTTTAATTATTCAGGTAATCTTTTCGTACTTTGATTTTATTGTAATTGTAAATTTAATACTAATTGTAATATTGTTTGTAATTGTAATTGTAAATTTAATACTAATTGTAATTTTATTGTTGATATTATAGTTGGAATCTCCTGGTAGAGGGGCAGAGAAGGCCTGACGGCCTTATCTCTACCAGGTTAAATAAATAAATACTACTAATACTACTTTATTCAGCGATCTCAGGGTGGATTTATCCCAGAAACTGCAACGTGTTCATAATGCGTGTGTTCGTTTCATTTGTAATGTCCGCTACTACGATCACATTTCGCCTCCTTGCGATAAATTATCGTGGCTCAGGTTAAATGAGAGGAGAAAGTTACATTCCCTTTCTCTCTTATACCGAATTTTGCACACCTCTACTCCCTCTTACTTATCTGTTCGATTCCACAGTCTTTCTCGGTATCATAACTTAAATACTCGGTCACAATATGATAACACGCTAGAAATACCACTGCACACATCATCTCTTTATTCTTCATCTTTCACTGTTGCTACTTCTCGTCACTGGAATTCTCTGCCGCCTGAAGTCAAGGGCTGCCGAACTTTAATTTCCTTTAAATGTAAATTAGAAAAATATCTTATGATGAGTTGCCAGACCTAACGCGTTGCAAATGTGTTCCACTGTATTTATTTTTATTTTTTTTTTGTTTCTTATTTTTATTATCTAAATCGTGTTTATTTATCACTTAACGCCAATATGTATTCCACTGTATTGTTTTTTATTATTAATATATTTTTTGTGTACATTTTATTCAATTGTCGGTTTCTGGTTTAATTATGTATATCCTATTTAATTGTAATCTAATACTAATATGTATACTAATGTGTTTATTTTTATTTTTACTGTGTACATTTTTTATTGAATATCGGCTTCTGTTTTTATGTGATTTGTATTTGATTCCAACAACATTAAAATGTATTCCACTATGTTTATTTTTATTTTATGAGGTAAATTTTATGTAACTACCTCTTTTGATCTCATTATGTATCAGTATGTAATTACTTAATTCTGATCTAGTTTTATGTTCAACTGTGTAAGTAAGTTTTAATCCTGGTTGAGTGTAAGAGAAGGCATTATGGCCTTAACTCTGCCAGGTTAAATAAAGCCATTATTATTATTATTATTATTATTATTATTATTATTATTATTATTATTATTATTATATAACTTAAGCCCTTATTTTGACAGATACAAACATATAACTTGTAAGGTTTGAACAACTGAATCCGTTAGGAAACGCGTAAGACGTATTGGAAAGTATGTGTCAACATGGGTGCATTGTGGTAGCACCTGCTTGTTTTGAGTATAAAAAATATTTAGCTTGGAACCAGAAGCTGCGCGTTGCCAAGACTCGGAATAAAAAATGAATTCTTCGACAAAGACAAAGGCAAGCTGACGTGCTTGCGGTTCTTGTGCGTGAATTCGTGCGCGTGAGTGCGGACACGCATGAGCGACTGGGGATTGATTTTCTTCGCTCCTGAAAGATGGCAGGACCTGGGAACTGTAAGAAATGGCCTCTGGAGTCTAAGTTATGGTCTGCGCAGGCGTAGGCAAATGTCCTCATTAGCGAAGTTTTCTTAACACGAGGAGGGCGTCCTTGATGAGTCGTCCGCTGTATCAGGTGACGAAGAAACCGGTGGGAATCCATGAGGATGGCGCCAACTCCTGGAATCTGGGAGGACATCGAGCATAGGAGAGAACATAACAGATCGATGTGGACGATGCATATGATGATCATGGGGAAGTTTTATAATGCATATATATGCATATTCAGGGCATCAGTGCATATTTCTCAAATATTTGCAGGTGCAAAACAGAATTGAGGGGAATAATGAGTTAATGTTATAAAATAAAAGTGCACGAAAAATATACTAATAGTTGTTTATGTAACAAGTACGTCAAACGTATCTTTAGCGGAAGATTATTGATGTTTGTGCGAGATCGTGCGTATTTGCTTGTTTTCCGCACAGAACCAATACGCGGTAAGTGTGAAATACCACATTCAGTATTCCCAACGTAACACACATAACAATTTCCCTCTTCTTACCGCTTAAGCGCGACATTCATTTTACTGCTTTAGGCTTTTAACATATTATTTTTAGAGACGTTTAACATAGTAATAATTATAAATTGGAAACTTACCACTGCAATTTCACCTAAATTGCATTGTTAATTATTGTTTTTAAATATTTGCAAAAATTAAGTAAAGTCTACTACTCCACGAAACTTATTGCAGTCCTGATACAAGTAACATTAAGGAAGCCGTGAAAAAATCAACAAGATTCCAGATGCCGATGTTATTACTGCAATATGTTATATAAATAATATTGTTAAAATATTAAAATGAAAAATAAATCATTACATAACCTTACCGTTTGTTTTAAGTTCGCATTTATAGACTAGGGGAAAAAAAAAGACAGACGTATATCACGGCCTGCTGGAGTATAGTAAACACAGAAAACATTTTATAGCAACAATGTTGAAGAAAGATATTTTGGTTTTCCGAAGTTGCCGTCATTAAACAGAAACCAAGATGGAGATTTCATTGCAACTAATTAGAAATTCGTCTTTCAGGTATGTAATAAACGATCTTCGCAGAAAATAATGTACGATACACGAGCGGTATGTTTGTTTTCATGTTCTCGGAAATTAAAAAAGCTCAACTACGTTTCGCTTTTTCAATCTTTTCCTCGAACATGAAAACATCAACATACCGCTCTTGTAACGCATATTACTATTACGGAGTCCGTAATATCATACGAGACCGCTGAACGTTCCACGTACGAGGGTCCTACTGAAAGTCATGAGCAACCCATTGTTATGAATCGTATTTGATTTTTTAGACAAACCAGGTACATCATCTTAATCTACAGACTTTTCTGTCATTTTTCAATATAGTCTCCATCTCTCTGCACACATTTTTCCCGCCGTTCTGTAAGTTTGAAAATTCCCTTGCTGTAGAAGTCCGTTTCATCTTCCCGAAGACACTGACGCACTGCTTTCCGATGTCCTCCAGCGTCTCGTAGCGTTAGCCTCGCAGGTGCTCCTTTACAGAACCGAAAAGATGGTAGTCGGAGGGTGCCAAGTCGGAACTGTAGGGAGATAGCAGAAGAGTTGATTTTCCCACCCAAATTTTCTGATTTTCTCCACGGTGACACGATCAATGTGAGGCCACGCTTTGCAAGATGATCTTTTCAGGGCGTTTCTCGCGCAATGCACGACGGAGCTTCAAAACTGTCTGAATATAGCGGACAGCATTTATGGTCTGTCCAGGTTCAAGAAATTCAAGTAAAATGCATCCCAGAGCTCATCAACTCTTTCATTGTTGCGTTCCGTGGAGGCAGTTCGAGGGCGACCGCTACGAGGCTCATCTTGGATGCTCGTGTTCCCATCTTCGAAATGTTTCACCATCTCCTAACACTGCTGGCGCCCATGCACACATCTCCGTATGCACGCTGAAGTCCGAGGTGAATTTCAGCAGCAGATTTTCTTCTTTTGCAAGGAATTTAATGATAACACGCTGTCGAAACGAACCATCGCTATCGACCATTTTGCAAACATCGCCTGTGGCCACATGATAGAAGTTAATAACGTCACAATATGTCAATACATAGTGTAAAGTCTGTAGATTATGATCATATAATCATTTTTGTTATATTGTTGAAATTGAAATTATAGCGACATATTACTTATGACTAGACTTCGTGGGAGTACAAGAGGTTAGGTTAGATGGAAATGGCATATCACGAATAGGAGATTACTTGTTGTATTATGGGGAAGGAAACATTAATCACCAAAATGCATATAGAGTGTTAGTTGGGAGGCCAGAGGGGAAAAGACCTTTGGGGAAGCCGAGACGTAGATGGGAAGATAATATTAAAATAGATTTGAGGGAGGTGGAATATGATGGTAGAGACTGGATTGATCTAGCTCAGGATAGGGACCAATGGCGGGCTTATGTGAGGGCGGCAATGAACCTCCGGGTTCCTTAAAAGTCAGTAAGTAAGTAAGTAAGTATTGCTTATGACTTTCAGTACGAAATATTATGGTCGTGTTGATTACTTCTTCGTCATTCATTTCTTTTTAAAGCACGTCAGTTGTTAAACTCTTACCAGATGCCAGATTATTTTATTTTATTTTATTGGGTTATTTTACGACGCTGTATCAACATCTAGGTTACTTAGCGTCTGAATGAAATGAAGGTGATAATGCCGGTGAAATGAGTCCGGGGTCCAGCACCGAAAGTTACCCAGCATTTGCTCGTATTGAGTTGAGGGAAAACCCCCGGAAAAAACCTCAACCAGGTAACTTGCCCCGACCGGGACTCGAACCCGGGCCACCTGGTTTCGCGGCCAGACGCGCTGACCGTTACTTCACAGATGTGGACGCCGACTTATCTTGGAATCCTCCTTGAGGTCAGGTTGCCATGACAACCGTATCGGCCGATAAAATTACGATTGCAGGTCCGAGTCTAGAGACAACGTGGTGAGTCTTTTCTTTTCGCCGACGGTGTATCGACTGCCATGTGCATTTAACAGCAGCGATGGCAAGTCTGGGAGAAGTCATCAAGTCACTCAACGTTTGGCTGAAATTGTTGGAGGTGGTGAGTTCGTTGTGATCGAGGTTTATAGATTTCTAGTTTTTAATTTACACAAGACAAAATAGCAGATAAAGTCATTACTACATCACATCGCCTTCTGTACAAGGAACGTCAAAACAAACAGACCAACATCAGTCCACCCCGTCACAGAAGTCTACTCATAGTCTATTAACTAGAAAAAATGAAAATTATTGCTTTCCACCCATTGCACGTATTGTATTCTCCTAACATAATTAGGAACATTAAATTCAGACGTTTGAGATGGGCAGGGCATGTAGCACGAATTGGTGAATCCAGAAATGCAACTAGAGTGTTAGTTGGGAGACCTGATGGAAAAAGAGTTTTGGGGAGGCGGAGACGTAGATGGGAGGATAATATTAAAATGGATGTGAAGGAGGTGGTGTATGATGCTAGGGACTGGATTCATCTTATTCAGGATAAGGACCGATGTGATGGCGGGCTTATGTGACGGCGGCAATGAACCTGCGGGTTCCTTAAAAGCCATTTGTAAGTATGTACAGTCTTAGAAAGAAGTTTTGTCTCACATATACTTTACAAGTTCCAGAAAGGAGGCAGTGCACATGATCAGACATACAACGAAACAAAACTAATTTTATTACCTCCTTTATGGAACTTATAAAGTATATGTGCGACAAAACTTCTTTCTAAGACTGTACGTACTTCCCAAGTCAAATCAAGGGCTTCTGAATAAATTTTGTCAAGAAACGCGCTGTCAGCTGAAGTAAATAATTACTGAATATTTTACTAATCTCTAGGAAAGTAGAAAAACAAATTAAAATAGTCATGAAATATGCTCCAAGTCCAAAATATGCATATATACCTATACACCAGAGTGCTGCATTGGAGTTAAATCGCTCGCTTGAACTCGGTCGAGTGTCGCACCCTCGGGTGAGATACGATCGGTCGTGATACGCTCGTAATGAATAGAAGCACAGTACAAGGTCATCTCACCGACATGTCTTATCTTGTATGGAAGGCGACAGATAAGATACACATATGTTTTGCTCACACGGTAAAAATAAGGCTTTATTTTCTGCGTTTATGACAAACGTTTAATGGAACAGTCAATGGAACGTACCAAAACAGGAACATGAAGTTATAAATAAGATAGTATGAAAAACTTCGATATACAGTTATTATTGCTAATTAATAATTATTCAATATTTGATTTACCACATATACAGGGTGTTTCAAAAATAGAGGGCATAATTTCAGGTATGTATTCCCCCTATGTAGACAGTACGAAAAGTTCATTACAACACGTGTCCAGAAATGCTTGGTTTCCGAGTTATGGCCTTCAAAACAGTAATATTCACCGGAACGTTTTTCTTCCCGCAGGTAGCTGTCTTTACAACAGATGTTCAAAATGTCCACTTCCTGCTAAAATGTCCACCTCCTGATTGAATACAGGCCTCACATCGATGTCTCATGGCCCTGCGGACACGATCCCAAATTCCAGGAGTATTGCGTATTTCCTCACAACCTGCCACAATTCGATTCCGAAGGGATTCCATGTCAGGCACCGGAGACGAATACAATAATGATTTTAAATGGCCCCACAAGTAGAAATCAATAGGGTTGAACTCAGGTGAGCGTGGAGGCCAAGCAATTGGGCCACCTCTACCTATCCATCGATTAGGACACCTCTCCTGGTACAAACGACGAGCCAGCGCAGCATTGCCGTCCGCCTTACCGTACATGAAGTGCACTTCTGCCAGCTCCTGATTTCAGTACATGTCGCAAGTACAAAGCCAAACACAACACTCAGTGTACTCTTCGCCTCGGAATCAACTGTTAGAGTGTCCTCTGTTAATATCTTCTGTCGCGGCACCTATCTGCGGGAAGAAAAACGTTCCGGTGAATATCACTGTTTTGAGGGCCATAACTCGGAAAGCAAGGATTTTCGGACACATGTTGTAATGAACTTTTTGTATTGTCTACATGTGAGGAATACATATCTGAAATTATGCCCTCTATTTTTGAAACACCCTGTATAATATGATGGGTCCATACATAGTGTTCCGCCTATATACTGCGACAATGTAGAAGCGTTTTACAAAATATTATTGATATAGCAGTAGATTAATAACAATATTAGTACAGAGATAACGTCACGGAAAATATAATAAAACGAATAATCATGCTGCACAACTGTTACAGACGCAAAGATTGATACACTAATTATTAGAGATTATTATTATTATTATTATTATTATTATTATTATTATTATTATTATTATTATTATTATTATTATTATATATTCCAATTATAGACCTATTTCAATATTAAACAATTTCTCAAAAATTTTTGAAAAAATAATCCACAAACATGTTTCATTTTATGTTAAGAATAAAATTAATTCAGCACAACATGGTTTTACTAAAGGTAAATCAACAACTACAAACTTAGTATCCTACCTTAATCTTGTTATGCCTGTTGTTGAAACCCAAGGTCAAATTGACTCAATTTATATCGACTTTAGCAAAGCGTTTGATGTTGTACCTCACAATATTCTGATAAATAAATTAAAAAACTTTGGTCTCTCTTCTAACTACGTGAGCTGGTTTGAAAACTATTTAACTAATAGACAATGTTGTGTTCGTCTTGGTGATTCTCTCTCGGACCCATTTAATTGTTTATGTGGAGTTCCCCAAGGATCTACATTGGGCCCTCTATTATTTTTATTATTTATTGATGACATATGTAAAAGAATAAGTTCAAACTACCTGTTATTTGCTGATGATCTCAAAATCTTTCGCTCAATAAATAGTTCTGCCGATTGCCAAACTCTTCAAAATGATATTAACTCCATTGAACTTTGGTCTGACATTAATGGAATGAAAATTAATGAAACAAAAACTTTTGTCATTTCGTACTCTCGAAAAACTACTTCCATAAAATTTAATTATTCTCTTAATAACGCCTGTATTATTAGGAAAAATTCTATAAAAGATCTTGGTGTACTACTCGATTCTAAATTATACTTTCACGATCATGTTCAATATATTTATAATCATTCAATAAGAATGCTTGGTTTAATAAGGTCTATAACCTATTCTTTTTCTACTCCTGAGTCACTATTAATTCTATACTTTACTTTGGTTCGCTCTAAACTTGAATATGCATCTGTAGCCTGGAATTCCATTACTTCAACCGATTCGGTTAAATTGGAAAATATTCAAAGAAAATTTATTTCCTTATGTGCTTTTCGATATATACCCAATTCCACTGACTTTAACTATGATATTACCTGTAAATATTTTAACTGTTTTAGCCTTTATGCTAGACGTCTAAATCTTGATTATCAATTTTTTTGCAAAGTTATCAAGGGTGATATTGATTGTGAGTCTATCATAAACAATATCAGCCTTCGTATTCCTACAAAAGGTTTAAGATTTCAAAAAAATTTTTATAACCGAAATTCAAAATCACTTTCTCCAGTCTGTAGATGCATAAAATATGCCAATTTGCATGGGCACAATCTAGATCCTTTTAAGGTTTAGTTTCGTTTTGATTATTAGTTTTTACTGTTTGTACTCAATTGTATTCATGTATGTTTTTGTTATTTATGATATTATTTATTTTTGTTTTGCACCTTTGTATCTTCTGTTTGTGTATTGTGCTGAACTATAATTGGCCTCTGGCTGTTGTTCAGCACACAAATATTAATAATAAATAAATAAATAAATAAATAAATAAATAAATAAATAAATTATTATTATTGAGTTACTAGAAAACTTGATACGGTTCTTGCATTACCGTGATTGTGTTCTCCGTTTATAATAATTACATTTACATCCAATAACATCTATCAGATGTGGCAAAAACAAAATCACTCCTGTGTGAAAAAAAAAAAAAACATTTACCTACAAAATTTATATTACATTTTAAAGCAAGTTTTGTAGTTGTACTATGGAGAGGTTAGTTAAACACTGCACAATTTTGAAATGATAAACATCTATGATGTTACTACACAGTTCATCACTGTAACAAGAACGAATGTCTAACGCTCGGCTTATACCGTTCGAGGATTTATCGCTCGTGACAATTTTACCCATCATGCGTGTGCGCTACCTATCGGATTATGCTATGAACTACTTGGCGCTCGAGCGAAAACGTCCGATGCAGACCTCTGATATATACGAACAACTATGCGTCAGTCATCTTAACTAAACATGAAAAGTAACTGCCAAGCTTCATTAGGATGCAGCCCCAACACAAATATGCATTTGCACTCATCACTAATAGTATCCTACAGGGGAGTGAAGAGTTTCAGGAACTCTTTTATTTAGGAGACGAAAAGAATGGGTGAGTAAGCCAAGCTGTACTGATATTTCCGGAAAATTGCCGCCATATTAAAATCCGCCATCTTGGATCAAGGTGACATTTTTTTAATGGGAAATGGGTCATGTGGTGTATCCACCGCCTACTAGAACGCATCTGGTATCCGATGGCTGCTTGTACTGCCAGCTCATAAGAGCATTCTAATAATGCTTTCGCTGAAACGGTAGGTGACAGCACCAAATATACTATGTTCATCCGTATCTCTACTCCAAACTATGAAAAAGAAACATTATTCTATCTACTTTGTGCCAGTATGACATTTTGAAGTGTGTTAGGAATAATAACCATCAGAAACTTGTGCTGGAAGCTCTTGTGGATAAATTCATGAAACCTCCAATTAGTAATGTGAGGAAGTTCCACACAGAAAAAGTTTTCCGGTTGGATTAATGTAGAGAAAGAAGAAGCTATTAGAGTCGCGAAATGAAGTGGTGCAGGGACATCGTTTTATTTTTACTAACATTTCAAATATTAACCTGGCTATAAATTTGGATCAACGAAGAACCAGAAACACCGTTTGCTACCCCCTTCCACGACTGCAGTTCGTTGGTACTGGCGTAATATACAAACATATCACTTTACTAGGTATAGGAGGGTAGAAAAGTAGTTCATCCATTTACGTAAACTAGGAAATATCGCGATTTTGAGTTTGATAATTTTCATTAGGTTTTTGTTTAATCAAAATACAGTACAGTATTAACAATGAGTGTTTTTACTCACGAACTGAGCTGTCCATGCGGACGTATTCATTATGCAGTGTATATTATACTGTCTACAGCACATTAGCGTACGATATAGAGAATGAAGTTAAATTGAAAAATAATCATAATATGGATATTTAAACACAGTTCTAATGTGCATATTATCGCACTATAGACTACTGTACCTAATTAATTCCAATTACCAGGTTCGTACTTCGTATCAGTAACTCATGTTGAAATAATTCTGTACCTACTCTATAAAAGGGACCTTACGTACTGTAAATTCAATCTTCACTTCTGCCCGATCCGAAAAGATAAAATTACTCAGACATGCTATCTACTGTCCGTCCAAGTGGTTACGTCTCAGCGTCGTAGAAAGGGAGGAAATCACGTGACAGTTAATTACTTAACGATACCCTTTTATTTAAGTTTATTTTAAACAATTGCATGGGAATAATATTACATAGACGTCCAATTCCTAACAGAAATTAATGTTCTCAGGAAAGAGCTAAGACAGCCCAGCCACTAGCATTTACATAGAGGCGAATAGAAGCAGGTGGGGGAAACCGGGATACGACGTAGGCAAATGGAAAGTGATGCAGTATTGAAAGCTCTTTCGTCACTGGAAAACGCGAATATATTTTTTGGAACGTACTGTTTACTATGACCGTAAGGCTACTGTGACTGTATATGCGGTCTTGGATCTGTGTGGAGGACGGTTGAACTTCATTAGTAGAAGGGGTGGGAGTGAAGTACATTCAAAATCTCAGGTACAATAAAAACTGAAGTAAAAATAAAATGATGTCCCTGTATTTCAATCATATACTACGAACATAAGGTATAGGACCTATATTTGTCTTCGTGTGTTTTCTGCGAACGCCAAAAAAAGACCTAAAATGGCGGGCGATTATATTAAGTATTTATCGAGCCTTAAGAAATGAATCAGCGAATCACAAGACGCACACGTTTAAATGTAGGCGACCTGCAACGCGATTGGCTGCCGGAAATTAGAGCGACGGGACTATAGTAATGGAAACGCTGTTGCTGTTTGTAGAGAATACGACAGACGATTTCATAACCGCACAGTTCCAGATTCAAGAGCGTTTACTCACAGTTTTCACTAAACTGCATGAGACTGGTGCGGTGTCCAGCAGTCATATTTCATCTGACCGTGTAAATGAACAGAATGTGAATAAAGTAGAAGACATTATTCTAGTCGTCAGGTGATACATCACCTAAACCTAACTTTTCCCGGAAGATGGATCGGCAGATATGGTCACGTTTCTTGGCCACCAAGGTCCCCGGACCTTATTACTTTGGATTTTTCCTTGTGGGGTTGGTTGAAAGGCGAAGTCTACAAAGAAAAAGTAAACCAATAGCCGATTTAATCGTTCGGATTGTGAACAATGCTGCCCTCATAAAAGAACGCCAGACGACCTCAGAAGAGCTACACGTGGTGTTGTCAAGAGAAGTCGAAAGTGCATTGAAGTCGGTGGTGGAATTTATGAAAATCAACCTTGAACGTAATCATTTGCCTTTGCTTAACACCTTCTTGGGTTACATTCTAACAGCTGTGTCTCTGTACCCAATAAAAATTGGACACATTTTATATGGAATTTTTTATTCGAATTTGTCTATACTACCACCTTCGAGCAGTCGGTGGGCATTTCGTAGAAGATCGAACCACAGTCTAGTATATACAGTCACGAAGCTTAATACTTACTAAATATGCAGGCATAGACAGTTGAAATATGCATCCATAGATAGTTGCTCACCACCAGGATCGCTATATCGCGTCATCACAGACTCTTTCCCTAGCAGACGATAAAATGTATTGTACTTTCGATATCGTGTTCTTTTGAAAAAAATTAACACCTTCCTTCCACTATTGAAATATGAAATACACAAGATTTATATATTATTTTCATAAAATATATATTATATTTTATAAACTCACCTTCCTGGATCTTTCGGAAGAAGGATAACTGACCTATTTTTCTTACAATTTATAGTGCTACAAACGTCTCCTTGTCCCATATTATTATTCAAATTATTGTATTTCAGCCATTTACAGTTATTACAACCGATAACGAACATTTCACAGTTTACACAGCTTTTCACAAAAATGCGAAATACGGCACAGTCAATGCCTTTTCGATCTAGACCAGGCCGTAATGTTTGTTCGGGTTTTCTATTTCAGTGTATGGAGCTCAGTGAAATATTATATTATAACTTTATTGCGTATCATAACTAAGTTTTATTTAGTGTAATGTGTCCATAAGTTCCGTTTACTTCTTGTTGCATAATATGTTGCAGAAATAATTACAAAACTGTGTTATTTTAATGTGAAGAGAATTTTACATGTTAACATAATCTGTTCGCATCAACATTTCAAGTTTAGAATGGAAGATATTTTGAGGTTTAATAAAAAAGAACTTATATTGTGATTTCAGTTAAGCACATCTACCTTCCTTAATTTTAGACAAAACATTTACCATACCACTCCTATGAAATTAGTGTACGTACAATTGTGTTATTTCGTGTCTTAAGTATTAGATAAATACAATAATTCAGTACTCAATTGTAGTATTAAAATACAGAAAAATTGAATGTCCGGGGTATCATATACTACATTATGCTTAATTATAATGTATGATTGCGAATTTAGGAATATAAGTTAAATGTAGTAAACATAACCTATAATTTTCATATGAATGACAAGGCATTGGAGATCACTAAATTTAGACAGAAAGGAGCAACTGGTACAGCAAACATAACCTATAATTTCAACATATCTAAATATCCGTGCGGTGCAATTGAAAATTATTGAATCGTGCATAAATGAATGTACAAGAATTTCGCAATATTTAATCGAAATAAAGGCAGGTATTACACATACGAACAACGTGATTTTCACACCAAAAATAATATTACTCACAAGTAAATTATGTCTGAAGTGTCTCATAATCATTGTTTTAAATTTTATTAATGGAATTACACTACATTTTACAGAAACATATGTTACTGTTTATGCATTCCAACTAATTTATATTGTTGAAACGCCGCCCTTCGTGATCGGGTTAAGCGAGTTACATGATCTGCCTTACGGCCTGTATTAGATCACGATGGCTGTGGCACAGTCTATTGTTCATAGTACTCACAGCGCTCCAAGCGGCTAGCAACTACCGCGAGATTTGCAAAAAAATCATCCCAAGCTTCGTGACTGTATATAGTAGACTGTGACCGAACTGAGGAATTCAGATGTGAGGAGGGAATGTGTTTTGTGCTCAGGGCTGGGCAAAATACTGACACCCAAGTATTTCAAATACAAATACAAAATACTTTTAAAAAATTAACCAAAATACATTTGTATTTCAAATATTCGATACAATATATAAAGAAATAAGAATATTACCGAAAATCTAAAATATTATACTAACATTAAAATTATTTTTACCTCGAAGTTTTATATAAACACTGTAACTGAACATTCTTCCTTTTCCCAGTCAGCAATGAAATTATTATGCTATACATGAATAATTACTGCTCCTTTGAAAACAACCAGTTTCTCAAAAAGTTTATCAGATAAGGATCCCCTTGCTGGTGAATGAATAAATCCTGCAAAACAGAACAGTCTTTCTACAGGCGCAGAGGAACACAAACTTGTATTATACTTTATAAAGCTTGTTTCACTGTTGGGTAATTCTCTGGAGTGCACAGGGCTGTCCCTTTGCCATTGAAGAATTGTATGAGCTCATACCCACAGCAGACAAGTTCTTTTCTTTTTGCTTTTCAAAGTCTGTTGTACTTGAGTTGAAAACACAAAAATTGTTTTCATCATCTGAACTGACCAAAGGTGTAGCAGACAACTGCTCAGCTGATTTCACACAGATATTCTGTATCCTCTTCTTATCATTTGGTGAGGCAGCCATCTCATCTTCAATGATGGGTGGAAGCAAGCTGCCAAAATAGCTCAATTTGCTTCTGGGATCAAATCAAACATCGCTTTTAATCTTGATGAAAGCGAACTTATTAGGACTGGAGTTACTTGGAATAGATGGCGTAGATTACTACATAACATAATATGTAATCTGTTTTTGAGGGAAATTAATGTGGACAGAAGTTGGCCGTAATAGCACGTCTTCTCATTTGCATTAAATCAAGGGCTACGGCAATGGGTTTCAGAACTGCACACTATTCTTCTCAACCTCAACATCTTTGAAGGTTGGCAATCCCAGTTTTTCACATAAATATCATGTTTGAATTGCAATATTTGAGAGACTGAACCATAAAGAGAATTCCATCGAGTTGGGCAAGGAAACTTTAATGAATATTTCAAGACATCTGATCTAATTTCTGAGGATTTGGGTCCCCTAGACGCATTCCATAAAGCTGAACATTTAGCAAGTGTTGGGTGATGGATCCTTGATGCTCTTGGAGATTTCTTCATGGCATTAAGGAAATCAGTTGTGGCAAGAAAACTAAGTGTATGGCTAGCACATCTGAAATGGGTAGGCAATAGTAATATGCGTTACAAGGGCGGTATGTTGAGGTTTTCATGTTCAAGGAAAAGATTGAAAAAGCGAAACGTAGTTGAGGTTTTTTAATTTCCGAGAACATGAAAACAAACATACCGATCGTGTATCGTACATTATTTTGTGCGAAGATCGTTTATTACATACCTGAAAGAGGAATTTCTAATTAGTTGCAATGAAATCTCCATCTTGGTTTCTGTTCAATGATGGCAAATTTGCAAAACAAAAATATCTATCTTCAACATTGCTTCCTATAAAATGTTTTCTGTGCTTACTATACTCCAGCAGGCCGTGATATACGTCTGTCTTTTTTTCCCCCAGTCTATGATGAGTCTGGAATCTTGTTGATTTTTTCACGGCTTCCTTAATGTTACTTGCATTACAAATTCAGTAACTTTAGTGGTGTTGTAGAGTTTACTTAATTTTTGCAAATATTTAAAAACAATAATTAACAGTGCAATTTAGGTGAAATTGCAGTGGTAAGTTTCCAATTTATAATTATTACTATATTGAACGTCTCTAAAAATAATATGTTAAAAGCCTAAAGCAGTAAAATGAATATGGCGCTTAAGCGGTAAGAAGAGGGAAATTATGTGTGTTACGTTGGGAATACTGAATGTGGTATTTCACACTTACCGCGTATTGGTTCTGTGCGGAAAGCAAGCAAATACGCACGATCTCGCACAAAAGTTCATTCTTCAAATCCAAATCCAAAACTTGAAGGACAAGAAGAAGAAAGTACTTTGAGTATTTGAAATATAAAATACATCAATTTTATGTATTTAAATACAAAATACTTTGTAAATCCTTGCAAATCACAAAATACAAATGTATTTCAAATACTGCCCAGCCCTGTTTGTGTTCAACCGGCACGTGTTTGCAGCTCCTGGCGGTGGCGAGCCTAGTTCTCACATCCGGTGTCTTAGTGGGCGGCTCGCTGGAGAAGATCGCCGTGGTGGACGGCGCCCTGGTGAGCTGCACCTTGCTGGGCGCGCAGTCGATCGCCGGCGAGCTCCTGGGCACGCCCGTCGACAAGGCCCTGCACCTGGTCGGGGCGGGGGTCTTGGCGCTGCTCTGCTTCGCTGCCGGCGCCTTCATGTTCGAGGTCTGGGACTCGGTCCTCGCGCCGTCGCTTCTTGTCCCCGAGAAGGTGATGGTAGCCGGGTTCTTGACCCTCTCGAACGCCATGACCTACGTAGTGGACTTCACCGTCAACTCCTTGTCCTGATTGCGGGTTGCGTCGGGAGAAGGCGTCAGTATCATCACAAGTCATCTGTCACATGGGTGGTTCTTCCTCTCATTTATGCGTGCTCTCCTGTTTCAGTTTAAAAATAAATACTTATTTTTTTTTTAACTTAATTCTTCAGCCTTGTGATTTCTTCAATCTGTGTGGTCCACACCTGTGCAGTAACGGCCGCGAAACCAGGTGGCCCGGGGTCTAATCCCGTTCGGCGCAAGTTACTTGGTTGAAGTTTTTTCCGGGGTTTTCCCTCAACCCAATACGAGCAAATGCTGGGTAACTTTCGGTGCTGGACCCCGGACTCATTTCACCGGCATTATCAACTTCATTTCACTCAGACGCTAAATAACCTAGATGTTGATACAGCGTCATAAAATAACCCAATAAAATAAACGAATCAAAATCAATCTGTGTGCCTCTTCGAAATGTGGGCTGTTTCTGTCTTAAACTCGAGGGGCGTCATTTCAGATCTTGCTTGGGACGGGAGCAAGATTTTTAGACAAGACCTTGTAGGGAAGTATACTTCCTTTGAAATGAATTGTTGTCCATACCGTAACCTGGGGTAAACTTGACAGACGCTAAATAACCTAGATGTTGATACAGCGTCGTAAAATAACCCAATAAAATAAAAAAAAATAAAAATCAATCTGTGTGCCTCTTCGAAATGTGGGCTGTTTCTGTCTTATACTCGAGGGGCGTCATTTCAGATCTTGCTTGGGACGGGAGCAAGATTTTTTAGACAAGACCTTGTAGGATAGTATACTTCCTCTGAAATAAACTGTTGTCCATACCGTAAACTGGGGTAAACTTGACAGCTGGGGTGAACTTCACCGCCAGATCATGTATCTAACAGATTGGCCATCGCAATGTTAAAAACGGTAACGTATGTAAATGTATCTATTTTTGCTAATAATTGTGACAAAATATAATATAAATAGATAAAACTTTAGCTCACCTCTGAAAGAGTAGAACTCGTGCTCAGGGGCGGATTCCAAAATTTAAACTAAGAAGTATATAATACAATTTGTCTTATGTGTGCTACACAATAATAATATATAAATTTAAATTTACAATTTTTCATTATTTATAAAATTCATACATAAATTTTTAAATTTAATGTTAGAACTATTAGAATTGACAAGATTAGGATATTTAAATATAAATTTGTTGTAGGATATTCTTGGGCCTAAATCACTACTATGATTAAATACTGTAGCAGTGTTGAATTTTGGTTTAAATAATCTGAAAGTATTCATACCTTTTGTTTCATAACTATGAGAATACAATTCAAAATTATTTTCATTTTCATGTATGAATTTTATTAATAGACTGCAATATAATAAATTTGTGTGATTTTAAGAACATTAAAGTCTAAAACAACAACAGAGATGAGAACTCTCAGGAGTATTACGGGATACACAATACATGACAGACAAACAAATGAAGAAATTAGAAGAAAATGTGGAATACAAGACGTGGCAAAATGGATTAACCCTTTGTTGCCGGACATAAGAAAAAATTAAAATAAATCCGTTTTCTTTAGTGAATGTTGTTAGAATATGAATTCAAAACATACAGTAAATTTTTCAGAAATTTTTTATTTTTTTATTTTTAATTTTTTTTTTATTTTTTATTTTAAAAAGGTCGTATTTCTATGTACAGTACTGTCAGTATCCTTGATGGATTTTATTTATCAGGTTGCACGTAATTCCTGGCGGTTTATTATTGTTCCAGGTCTTCCAGTATGCAAAATAAATCACGGTACTTCTAAGTACCGTCAGGCAACTAAGGGTTAAACTAGAATTTAATCTTATTTTCAATATTTATTCACATTAGCACGCCATAGCCTTCTACTCATTGGGATGTATTTCCGATATCAATTTTACAAAACGATCACTTGAATAATATGTTGTCGTGGTGATGACAGATTCAGTCCGTAAAGTGTTGCCATGGAGACTTACAGGATTGATTCTTATAATAGTTAATTTTACGGACTGAGTAGCAAACATTCAGGTACAGGTGTATTAGAGTCGAATTCTATTTATACGCTTTATAATAATAAAACACGGTGCATTATATAAGATACTTTAAAACTAAAACATAATTGCAATAACAATTGAATGAGGGGATTAAAAAAAAAAAAACCAGACACGTCAAACTTTGTGTTTAGGAAGGAATGTTTTTATAAAAACAAAATATGTTTGCGGCTATTATTGTGCGTGTTATGACGTCATCGAGAACATTTTTAAATTACACCCTATAGTTTCCTTAACATCGTCTGAAAGAGCATAATTTTTGTTATGATTCATTTGTTTTATACAGAAGCACTATGGCTATGGTTACCATGGTAACGATTTTATTATTGATACATTTTCTTAGTCCCTGTGTTATGAAAGCAATTTTATTGATGAAATCAACATAAAACAAGATGTTCTTAGCAGCAAATGATCTTTTTATGTGTGGCGTGTCCATGTATCGTGAATGTCGCTTCTGTCCTACTCGCAGGAATAGGTGGCCAGTTTGAACGAGTTTCGTTAAAATGTGTGCATATTGCATAGGCCTACCTTTTGTCGTTTGCGCCTTCTATGAACAACAGAAACTCAGTTCTCTCATTTTCTTTTAAGAATAATATTTTCTTCAATAAAAATTATTTTATAACACAAGGAATTAACAAAATGTGTCAACAATAAAATTGTTACTATAGCAACCGTAATCACAGCGCTTCTGTAGAATACATAAAAAGTGTTCTTCAGATTCTATTAAAAACTGTAGAGCGTCTTTTATAAATAATATGGATGACGTCATAACTTACACAACAATATTCGCAAAAATATTTGTTTCGACTATTACACTTTTACTACGTCACACTACTTTTCACCAATAAAACGGTACGAAAGGACGTTTTCCAATCAATCATGGCTGCTTATCTCACAATTTTATCGCGTCCCTAGCATTTGTTTAATTTTATCGCGTCCCAAGCATTCGTTTATTTTCATCACTATCCTAGCATTTGTTTCTTTGTTTGCCAACATTTCAAACTGCGCTGGTCTGGCCGTCAAAAAACAGAAAATTACAAACCACTCCAGTCGATGCACAGCACTTTCAAATATGACTCGCATTGGCATTCAAGAACAAGAATTAATAAAGATCACTGATCATATATGAAGAGCACCCTTCGGAAATCCTGAATAAGTTGAGGGATACAGCATGTACACCAACGAGTTCACTTCTTTTACGCACACGTCCAATATAACATCAACTGAACCACCAACCACTAAAACATTCAAATTTGAAAATTGTACTTTCAATAATTGTTTCTTTTAAAATTATCCATGTTTACTTTTTATTTCACCATCGTTAATTAAAACGTTTCTTGTTTATTTCATCATCCCTAATTAAAACTTTTCTAACACTTGTGTATATTAGTTAGGTTATGTTATAGCTTCTGCTATATGATATTATGGATAGTCACGTATCAGAGATTGTTTAATATTAAGATTTATTGAAAATCATCTGTCAAGTGACGTTGATTACTGGGATCCGGATGATTGAAGTGGAATACAAATGCTTTAATAAAAATGAAACTGAATCAAGAAAGCCTTCTTGACTAGTAACCGTCCACAGAGTTCAATGAAGATTCCATAGTTGGCACAACTGATAACAAGAAAACATAATCATAAAACACTACTGCTATCTAGCGTGATGTTGAGATGGTACAATAATACATTTGATGACAGTTGTATTTTCGTAAGCCAATTAATATTTTATTGTATTGGAGTACTTCGTTACTTCTAATCTTTATATACTTTCTTCTAATCGTGTAATAGTCAATTAAATCGTACTCGAATTTTGATTTCCTCTAGATAAATCAAAACCTCTAGTGAGATTACTGTTGATAAAAATATTCTTTTCTAAATGCAAGGTTTGAGGTGTATGAACTCTCGTCCAAAATTCCATAATTGAGTTTCAATTGAAATTGTGATTTGCTTTCGCAAATAAAGTATATATAATAATTACAATGATATTCAGTCCGGATTTAAAGTACAAGGTGGGTCGAAAGCCGCTTTCCCCCGCATTCGCTCGTACTGTAGGTTTCATACTTGTACACATATATAGATGTCGTAACTTGAATAAATGAATATCTGGTGTAATAGGTGGTTCGTTGACAACCATGTTCGTGCGTCAACTGTTTTTCCATTCTCATGTCTTGAAAACAGCCCTGGTTTTGCAGATATGCAGTTGACATGACAACAGGAAGGAGCACCACCTCATTTTGGTGTAGAAAATGAGGGACTTCCTGAACCAGGAATTCCATGCAGTTTCAGAGCTGTGTGGTTAGTTGTGATCAGTTGAAATGTTGATGCGATGATGCCATTAGTGATGGAATGGTCAGGAGATGGGTTAGGAAGTTCAACGAGGGCCGCATGACGAGCAGCGTACCGGTCAGCCATCTTTGATCAATGACGATTTGGTGCGTGCTGTCGATGAAAAAATTCATGAGGACAGAGGTTCACAATTTCTTCGCTTTCCTTGAATTTTCCACAAATGTCGCGGAGTGTTTTCTACAAAATTCTGACAGATGCCTCATTTTGATTACTGTGACAATCTCTACACTGACCTTAACATGAGACTGACAGACAGACTACAGCGTGTTTATAATGCATGTGTTCGAGTTATTTGCAACGTCCGTAGATCTGACCGTATCACACCTTCACTAAATATGCTGTCCTGGGTCCGTCTCAAAGAGCGAAGAACTATTCACTCTCTCACGTTACTCTTCAATATTCTTCAAACCTCTAACCCTAGCTACCTAGCTTCTCGTTTTCAACATTTGTCCTCATATCACGAAATAGATACTCGCTCACACCACCATATCACACTCTCCATTCCTAAACACAGAACATCCTTCTACTCTTCATCTTTCACCGTCTCTGCAGCTCATCTCTGGAACTCTCTACCACAACATGTCAGAGACTGTCGGACATTGTCTAGTTTAAAAAATAAACTAAAATTGCACTTTTTCAATTCAAATTCCTTTCAATTATAAGCCCTTCCCCTTTTTTGATCTCTTGATTACCAGATGAATTTATTATCATACCCTTTTTTATTATGAATTTTATTTAATTTTTGTATTTCTTTTCTTTTTTATTATTATTTTATTATATTCCATTTTGTTATATTCTTCCTTACGTTTTCCATATTAACTTTTATAGAACATCTTGTTATTCATCATCTTTTACAGTATCTACCTCGCGTCAATGGAATTCCTTGTCACAAAGTATTAGGGGCTGCAAGACAATAAACACCTTTAAGAACAGCTTAAAAGAGAACCTTATTAGCATTTCACTCCAATCATACTGATTTAAAATATCACAGACTACATTGTTACTTCTTTCTTTAGACATCATCCTGATAGTGCTGTATTTTCAAAATTGTCTCATAATAATCTCTTTCTATTATCTAACATTATTTGAAATATATTAACATTCTATGTATTTTAGTTTAATTCTGCTACACAGTTTATTTCAGTGTTTAATTAATAGTTCATAGTATTTTGTTGTTTAATTCGTAAATAACTCTTGTATACTTCATCTAAATCAAATTGTTGAATTCTTTGTAAGTTCATGCATATGTGAATAATTTCGAGGGAAAAATTGTTCCGGAGCCGGGTATCGAACCCGGGACCTTTGGTTTAACGCACCAACGCTCTACCACTGAGCTACTCGGGAACTCTAACCGACACCGATCCAATTTTTCCTCTATATCCACAGACCTCAAAGTGGGCTGACAACCGTCAAGCAACCAACTTCGAGTGCACACTAACTCCGTGTGACTTAAATTGTGGTTTTCTGTTAACGAACAGTGACGTGTATTATGCAAATCAAGATTTCAGGTATAACTCCCTGTAAAGTTGATTTTAATAATTTCGAGGGAAAAATTGTTCCGGAGCCGGGTATCGAACCCGGGACCTTTGGTTTAACGTACCAATGTATATATGTATATACCTTTTTGCTGGTTGAGTGGAAGAGAAGGCCTTACGGCCTTAACTCTGCCAGCTAAAATAAATCATTGTTATTGTTATAATAATAATAATAATAATAATAATAATAATAATAATAATAATAATAATAATTATTATTATTATTATTATTATTATTATTATTATTATTATTATTATCTGTACTAAATGAGTTGCTTTTAGTATATTCCAATGTATTTTACCTTCTTTTTTAATATGGTATTATTTTCATGTTGTTTAGTGTCGATTTTATTATTATTATTATTATTATTATTATTATTATTATTATTATTATTATTATTATTTTGTAATATGCTAGTATTCTGTTGTTCAACTTTTTTGTTAAATTTTCCCTGTTTGTATACTTTGTGACTCTGGTAGAGTGTAAGAGAAGGCCCTTTGCCCTTAACTCTGCCATTATAAATAAATTATTAATATTATTATTATTGTTATTATTATTATTATTATTATTATTATTATTATTATTATTATTATTATTTTGTAATATGCTAGTATTCTGTTGTTCAACTTTTTTGTTAAATTTTCCCTGTTTGTATACTTTGTGACTCTGGTAGAGTGTAAGAGAAGGCCCTTTGCCCTTAACTCTGCCATTATAAATAAATTATTAATATTATTATTATTATTGTTGTTATTATTATTATTATTATTATTATTATTATTACAGATCGATTACGATATCGAAAATTGTGCTCACGATGGGTTCCCAAGATGCTCACCGAGGAACACAAAACCAAACGAGCTTCCAGTGCATTGGGCTTTCTCAGACGTTGCAGTCAGCAAGGCGATGAGTTTCTTGACCATATCGTGACAGTGACGAGACTTGGGTGTCTCACATCACACCTGAATCGAAGGAGCAGTCCATGGAATGGAGGCACACTACATCGCCAAGGAAAAAGAAATTCAAACAAACCATGTCAGCACGCAAGATCATGTGCACTGTTTTTTGGGACAGAAAAGGAGTCCTACTCATCGAATTCTTGCCTCGGCGTGAAACCATTGAGGGGATCCGGTAGGCAAAATTTCTTGAAAACATTTTTTTTTCGATTTTTATGCTATATAATTATACATTCTTTTCTGTTTAATTTGACATATATATCATTATTCTATCTTCCCAATAACTATTTCTAAAACAAGTGTGAATAAGGCCCTGGAATAAATACTAAGTTTAGTGAATTCTCTAATGCTTGCATTTCTAGCTCAAACGACGATGTTGCCACTTTTTACGATTTACTCTAACAAACACATATTTCTCTGGACGCGAACATGAATCTTTTGATAGAAATACGTGCGTACACACGAATTTAACATTTTTTTAAAGAAACTAGAGAAATCCGATGGGATTTGTAGTTTTTATTCATGTTTATATAGCTTAAAATCTCGCAAAAGCTAAATTTTTAGAAATATTTTGTTTGAGTGGAAAATCGAAATGAGTGATAGAATAGTGTTAATAACGCATATTAAACACTTTCTGAAAGAATTAGCACAATCGGTTGTAATTTGTATATTTTATTAACGTTATATACAAAAGACGCATTTCTAGTTCGAGAAACGACGATTTTGTCACTTTTTACTATTTACATTGACAAACACATATTTCTCCGGACGCGAACTAGAAACTTTTGAAAGAAATACGTGCGTACACACGAATTTAACATTTTTTTTTTAAGAAATTAGAAAAATCCGATGGGATTTGTAGTTTTTAATAATGTTTATAAAGCTTAAAATCTCGCAAAAACTAAATTTTTTTTTGAGTGGAAAATCGGAACGAGTTATAGAATACTGTTTAATAGGAAACCTATTGTCAGACCTTGAAGAAACTCCGTCGCGCCATTCAGAACAAGAGATGTGAGATGCTGACCGACGGAGTTGTGTTGCTTCATGACAACGCTCGGCCACACACAGCTCGTGACACCCAAAATCTCACCTCGAAATTTGGCTGGGAACAAATTGACCATCCCCCCTACAGCCCGGATTTGGCTCCGAGTGACTTTCATCTCTTCCTGCACCCCAAGAATTTCCCTCCGTGGTCAACGTTTTGATGGCGACGATGAAGTGAAAACAGCAGTGCGGGAGTGGTTGGCATCACAATTCTACAATGAGGGGATAGAAAGACTTGTGCCACGACTCGATAAATGCCTCAATAATGGTGGAGATTATGGTGAGAAGTAATTGAAGTGTGGGGAATACAATGCAACAAAAATGGTTTGCAAATATCTTCCCGTTTACTTACTACACCCTTTTGGAACTTACTTTAAGAACACTCCTGGTAATTAAATGTAACGAAGTGTTTGGAGAAAGCGACTTTTAACCCACCCTGTATTTCTTCAATTCAAGCAAGATAAAAATGTTAAATAAATTGCATTGTATTCCAAGAAATATTGCAAATCACAATAATGACGGTATGCGGAATTCGGAATTGCTTTCTATTATTTCTAAGATGCTCTCCATTGCATCCTCTAATAGCATTTTTTTTATCAACAGTAATCTCACTAGAGGTTTTGATTTATCTAGAGAAAATCAAAACTCGAGTGGGATTTAATTGACTGTTACACGATTAGAAGAAAGTATATAAAGATTAGAAGTAACAAAGTACTCCAATACAATAAAATATTGATTGACTTACGAAAATACAACTGTCTTCAAATGTATTATTGTATCATCTCAACATTACAAATATTACGCTAGATGTATGCTAGATGGCGGTAGTGTGTTATGATTAGCTGTTATCTTGCTATCAGTTGTGCCAACTATGGAATATTCATTGAACTCTGTAGACGATTACTAGCAATGCCTTCTCGATCTAGATCACGATGGCAGTGTTACTAGTCAAGAAGGCTTTGTTGATTCAGTTTCATTTTTATTAAAACAGTTGCATTCCACTTCAATTATCCGGATCCCAGTAATCAACGTCACTTGACAGATGATTTTCAATAAATCTTAGTATTAAACAATCTCTGATACGTGACTATCCATAATATCATATAGCAGAAGCTATAACATAACCTAACTAATATACACAAGTGTTAGAAAAGTTTTGATTAACGACGATGACAAAAAATAAACATGAATAATTTTAAAAGGAATAATTATTGAAAGTACAATTTTCAAATTTGAATGTTTTAGTGGTTGATGGTTCAGTTGATGTTATATTGGACGTGTGCGTAAAAGAAGTGGAACTCGTTGATGTAGGCCTACATGGTGTATTCCTCAACTTATTCAGGATTTCCGAATGGTGCTCTTCATTTATTTGTAAATAGGGTTTCAGGGAAGATGCATAGCTATGACCAGTGATCTTTATTAATTCTTGTTCATGAATGCCAATGAGAGTCATATTTGAAACTGCTGTGCATCGACTGGAGTGGTTTGTAATTTTATATATATTTTTGACGTCCAGACCAGCGCAGTTAGAAATGTTGGCAAACAAAGAAAGAAATGCTAGGGACGCGATAAAATTAAACAAATGCTAGGGACGCGATAAAATTAAACAAATGCTAGGGACGCGATAAAATTAAACAAATGCTAGGGACGCGATAAAATTAAGCAAATGCTAGGGACGCGATAAAATTAAATAAATGCTAGGAGCGCGATAAAATTAAACAAATGCTAGGGACGCGATAAAATTAAACAAATGCTAGGGACGCGATAAAATTAAACAAATACTAGGGACGCGATAAAATTAAACAAATGCTAGGAATGCGATAAAATTAAACAAATGCTAGGGACGCGATAAAATTAAGCAAATGCTAGGGACGCGATAAAATTAAATAAATGCTAGGAGCGCGATAAAATTAAACAAATGCTAGGGACGCGATAAAATTAAGCAAATGCTAGGAATGCGATAAAATTAAACAAATGCTAGGGACGCGATAAAATTAAGCAAATGCTAGGGACGCGATAAAATTAAGCAAATGCTAGGGACGCGATAAAATTAAATAAATGCTAGGAGCGCGATAAAATTAAACAAATGCTAGGGACGCGATAAAATTAAACAAATGCTAGGAATGCGATAAAATTAAACAAATGCTAGGGACGCGATAAAATTAAGCAAATGCTAGGAATGCGATAAAATTAAATAAATGCTAGGAGCGCGATAAAATTAAACAAATGCTAGGGACGCGATAAAATTAAACAAATGCTAGGGACGCGATAAAATTAAACAAATGCTAGGGACGCGATAAAATTAAGCAAATGCTAGGAATGCGATAAAATTAAATAAATTCTAGGAGCGCGATAAAATTAAACAAATGCTAGGGACGCGATAAAATTAAACAAATGCTAGGAATGCGATAAAATTAAACAAATGCTAGGGACGCGATAAAATTAAGCAAATGCTAGGGACGCGATAAAATTAAATAAATGCTAGGAGCGCGATAAAATTAAATAAATGCTAGGAGCGCGATAAAATTAAACAAATGCTAGGGACGAGATAAAATTAAACAAATGCTAGGGACGCGATAAAATTAAACAAATGCTAGGGACGCGATAAAATTAAATAAATGCTAGGAGCGCGATAAAATTAAACAAGTGCTAGGGACGCGATAAAATTAAACAAATGCTAGGGACGCGATAAAATTAAACAAATGCTAGGGACGCGATAAAATTAAACAAATGCTAGGGACGCGATAAAATTAAACAAATGCTAGGGACGCGATAAAATTAAACAAATGCTAGGGACGCGATAAAATTTAACAAATGCTAGGGACGAGATAAAATTAAACAAATGCTAGGAACGCGATAAAATTGTGCGATAAGCAGCCATGATTGGTTGAAATACGTCCTTTCGTACCGTTTCATTGGTCAAAAGTAGTATGACGTAGTAAAAGTGTAATAGTCAAAGTAAATTTCATTAGGCCTATAAAATTAAATTACCCCTGGACCAAAACACTTTCTCTTAAATTAGGGGTTGCTCTTTACACGAAAAGTGTATGTACGCGGTGCAGAATAAATTGCATTATAAAAAGAAATTTCCCCTGGACCAAAATATTCTTGCCTTACACAAGGAAGTGTTTTTCCCTCAAAGCGTATGCTGCAAGCGGTGCAGGCATTGCAACAGGCTGTAGCAGCAGTAATGACGTGTGTCAGTAACTTAAATTTTTATTAGTTTATTTCTTAGAAAATGGTAACAGTCGCCATCTAAAATACAGACACAGTATTTCTGGTCACGTTGAGAATGTTAATTGTAAGTAGACCTTCTTATTCAACGGCCCATTCTTCTCCATATCCACATTTCAAATGATTCTAGTCGCTTCTCTTCACTTCTTTGCAATGTCCATGTTTTTTCCCCATATAGTACCACACTCTAGTTCGATTAATTAAAATGTGTCTCAGTGAAACTTACAGCAGAGTCCGTATAGGTCAGTTTCTATCTGATACTTTTCGAATTCACTGCGGGCTAAAGCAGGGAGATGCACTATCACCTTTACTTTTTAACTTTGCTGTAGAATATGCCATTAGGAAAGTCCAGGATAACAGGCAGGGTTTGGAATTGAACGGGTTGCATCAGCTGCTTGTCTATGCGGATGACGTGAATATGTTAGGAGAAAATCCACAAAAGATTAGGGAAAACGCGGAAATTTTACTGGAAGCAAGTAAAGAGATAGGTTTGGAAGTAAATCCCGAAAAGACTAAGTATATGATTATGTCTCGTGACCAGAATATTGTACGAAATGGAAATATAAAAATTGGAGATTTAACCTTCGAAGAGGTGGAAAAATTCAAATATCTTGGAGCAACAGTAACAAATATAAATGACACTCGGGAGGAAATTAAACACAGAATAAATATGGGAAAAGCGTGTTATTATTCGGTTGAGAAGCTTTTATCATCTAGTCTGCTGTCAAAAAATCTGAAAGTTAGAATTTATAAAACAGTTATATTACCGGTTGTTCTGTATGGTTGTGAAACTTGGACTCTCACTTTGAGAGAGGAACATAGGTTAAGGGTGTTTGAGAATAAGGTGCTTAGGAAAATATTTGGGGCTAAGAGGGATGAAGTTACAGGAGAATGGAGAAAGTTACACAACACAGAACTGCACGCATTGTATTCTTCACCTGACATAATTAGGAACATTAAATCCAGACGTTTGAGATGGGCAGGGCATGTAGCACGTATGGGCGAATCCAGAAATGCATATAGAGTATTAGTTGGGAGACCGCAAGGAAAAAGACCTTTGGGGAGGCCGAAACGTAGATGGGAGGATAATATTAAAATGGATTTGAGGGAGGTGGGATATGATGGTAGAAACTGCATTAATCTTGCATAGGATAGGGACCGATGGCGGGCTTATGTGAGGGCGGCAATGAACCTTCGGGTTCTTTAAAAGCCATTTGTAAGTAAGTAAGTATAGTACCACACTCTTAATTAACTGGATTATTTGACAAAATTGTGTAATATTTACTGTAATGAATTAACTTGTTAAATGTTATGTTATTGTTAAAATAAGTTTGTGTCACGATGTGACTTTTGTCATAAGATAAAGCGACAATAAATTAATTAAAGAAAAAAGTGCTACAGTCCACACATAGCAATTCACTAATCTTCTCCTTAGTTCTTTTTCCAGAGGTCCGCAGAAGATGCTCCTTTTTCTATTAAAAGCTTCCTTGGCCATTGCTATCCTCCTTTTGACTTCCTGGCAGCAGCTCATGTTACAGCTTATAGTACACCCCAAGTATTTGAAGCTGTTCACTTGCTCTATTATTTTATTTTATTTTTACTTATTCATTTATTTAACCTGGTAGAGATAAGGCCATCAGTCCTTCTCTTCCCCTCTACCAGGGGATTACAACTGCAATCTTAAGAATACAATTACAATTATAATTACAATTAATATTAAATTTACAAATACAATAAAAATCAAAGTACTAAAAGATTAACTGATTAATAAAACCTAGACAGTTTATTGTAAAAGCTAAGAAGAGAGAAGCATTTCTTTTATTGATTAAGTAAAAATTAAACCTACTCTACGCAGTAAGAAAATGCTTAATAAGTTTGCTTTTGAACGCTACTAAATTCCGACAGTCTCTGATGTCACTGGGTAGGGTATTCCACAAGCGCGAGAGCGAGATTGTGTATGATGATGAATACGATGATGTCTTATATGTTGGTATGGCTAGTATGCGGCTATTTTGCGTGCGTCTACTGCCTTATTTAGAATTCGCAACTTTACCTTCTTTATTTTTCTTCAATAGCCATGGTCTTTTCCCTCTTTTTGGAAAGTGTGAAATGAATTTGCTGTTCGTTATTGCATCAACTGGAAATATAAATTATCTACATGCGCGCAATGTTGGCAATGGCGACAGGAATAAAAATTTCACGTGCGCGCAATGTGAATGTACTCTGTTAAGAACCTGTTGTCCCATTTTAACCTGGTGCACAATATAGGGCTACCTGAACAGCACACTTTTCAAGAATTGCAGCATACGAGACTGTTGTACTTATTTCGAAACCTGGAATGCGTAGTCAGTCAAATTCTGCGAACAATGAGAAAGCAAGTTGACTTCTCATCACCCCAGAGTTGACGTATTACATAGTAAGGATGAGTTACAGATGTCCCCTCTGAACGATCTTGATGGGAGGGAAATGAATTAGACCTCCTTGCTTTGCGGTTAACACAAACTGACGTACTCCATAGTTATGATGAATGTCATGTGCAATAGATTGCGCCAAATCCTGGGTCTTATGGTGATATAAATCTTATGGGCGCGTTGATTGCTTCTTCGTCATTCATTTCTTTTTAAAGCACGTCAGTTGTTATCAGATGCCGGCTTATCTGGCTAATCCTTCTTGAGGTGAGGTTGCCATGACAACCGTATCGGCCGATAAAATAAGCGATTGCAGGTCCGAGTCTAGAGACATCGTAGTGAGCCTTTTCTTTTCGCCGACGGTGTATCGACTGTCAAGTGCATTTAACAGCAGCGATGGTAAATCTGGGAGAAGTCGTCAAGTCACGCAACTTTTTGCTGAAGTTGTTGGAGCTGGTGAGTTTCTTGTGATCGAGGTTTATAGAGTTCTAGTTTTTAATTTACACAAGGCAAAAGGCAGATAAATTCATTACTACATCACCTCGCCTTCTGTACAAACAGATCAACATCAGTCAACCTCTGTCACCTAAACCGTGCCTCATGAAACACACTTCAAAGTCTTAAGTACCAATTACTTACTTACTTACTGGCTTTTAAGGAACCCGGAGGTTCATTGCCGCCCTCACATAAGCCCGCCATCGCTTCGGTCCCTATCCTAAGTAAGATTAATTCAGTCCCTAACATCATACCTCACTTCCTTCACATGCATTTTAATATTATCCTCCCATCTATGCCTCCGCCTCCCCAAAGGTCTTATTCCCTCCGGCCTCCCAACTTGTACTCTATACGCATTTCTGGATTCACGAATTCGTGCTACATGCCCTGCTCATCTCAAACGTCTGAATTTAATGTTCCTAATTATGTTAGGTGAGTACAATACGTGCAATGGGTGAAAAGCAATAATTTTAATTTTATCTAGTTAATTGGTACTTAAGGCTTTTTTGAAGGATTCGTTTTATATGATATTCTTATTGAATTTGGTATTCCCAAGAAACTAGTTCGATTAATTAAAATGTGTCTCGGTGGAATGTACAGCAGAGTCCGTATAGGTCAGTTTCTGTCAGATGCGTTTCCAATTCACTGTGGGCTAAAGCAAGGAGATGCACTATCACCTTTACTTTTTAACTTCGCTCTAGAATATGCCATTAGGAAAGTTCAGGATAACAGAGAGGGTTTGGAGTTGAACGGGTTACATCAGCTTCTTGTCTATGCGGATGACGTGAATATGTTAGGAGAAAATCCACAAACAATTAGGGAAAACGCGGAAATTCTAGTTGAAGCAAGTAAAGCGATAGGTTTGGAAGTAAATCCCGAAAAGACAAAGTATATGATTATGTCTCGTGACCAGAATATTGTACGAAATGGAACTATAAAAATTGGAGATTTATCTTTCGAAGAGATGGAGAAGTTGAAATATCTTGGAGCAATAGTAACAAATATAAATGACACTCGGGAGGAAATTAAACACAGAATAAATATGGGAAATGCCTCTTATTATTCGGTTGAAAAGCTTTTATCATCCAGTCTGCTGTCAAAAAATCGGAAAGTTAGAATTTATAAAACAGTTATATTACCGGTTGTTCTTTATGGTTGTGAAACTTGGATTCTCACTGTGAGAGAGGAACATAGGTTAAGGCTGTTTGAGAATAAGGTGCTTAGAAAAATATTTGGGGCTAAGAGGGATGAAGTTACAGGAGAATGGAGAAAGTTACACAACGCAGAACTGCACGCATTGTATTCTTCACCTGACATAATTAGGAACATTAAATCCAGACGTTTGAGATGAGCAGGGCATGTAGCACGTATGGACAAATCCAGAAATGCATATAGAGTGTTAGTTGGGAGGCGGGAGGGAAAAAGACCTTTAGGGAGGCTGAGATGTAGATGGAAAGATAATATTAAAATGGATTTGAGGGAGGTGGGATATGATGATAGAGAATGGATTAATCTTGCACAGGATAGGGACCGATGGCGGGCTTATGTGAGGGCGGCAATGAACCTCCGGGTTCCTTAAAAGCCAGTAAGTACTAATCATCATCTTGTGAACCAGATCTGATCATGCGCACTGCCTCCTTTCTGGGACGTGTAAAGTATCTGTGCGACTAAATTTTCTCTAAGACTGTACGCACCCCCAAGTCAAATGAAGGGCTTCTGAATAAATTTGAACTTTACTGACGAATTCATTGCCCGTATTGGATGTGAGGAGGGACTGAGTTCAATTCGGCGTGCTTGCAGCTGTTGGCCATCATCAGCGTAGGTCTCTCGTCCGATGCCTTAGTGGGCGACACGATGGAGAAGATCGCCGTGGTGGACGGTACCCTGGTGAGCTCCATCTTGCTGGCCGCGGTGCTGATCGCCGGGGAGTTCCTGGGCACGCCCGTCGATAAGGTCCTGCACATGATGGTGGCTGGAGTCTTGGCGGTGCTCTCCATCGCTGCCGGCGCCATCATGATCGAGATCTGGGACTCGCAATCACCTATTATCCCCGACAGGGTGGTGGGTGCCGGCGTCTTGGCCCTCTTCAACGGCGTCGTCTACATAGTGGACTTCATCCTCAACTTCATTCGCTGATTGCGGGTTGCGTCGGGAGAAGGCGTCAGTATCAACTCAAGTCATCTGTCACATGGGTGGTTCTTCCTCTCATTTATGCGTGCTTTCCTGTTTCAATTTAAAAACAAATACGTATTTTTTGTGAACTTAATTCTCCAGCCTTGTGATTTCTTCAATCTGTGTGCATCTTCGAAAAACTCGAGGGACGTCATTTCAGATCTTGCTTGGGACGGGGGCAAGATTTTTTGGACAAGACCTTGTAGGGTAGTAGGCATATATGGCGTGATATTACTCCCTCCATACTTCCTCTGAAATGAACTGTTTTCCATACCGTAAACTGGGGTAAACTTGACAGCTGTGGTGGACTTCACCGCCAGATCATGTATCTAACAGATTGGCCATCGCAATGTTAAAAACGGTAACGTATGTAAATGCATATATTTTTGCTAATAATTGAAGACTCCACTGCAAGAATGATAGATGTCATTTGGAATGCATTTCTCAGGAGAAGCAATTGAAAGTTTGAAACGCTTAGCGCTCAAAGCTTAACTGTGATTTTCCGATCATTACTGGACAATGACTATCAGTGTTAATGCCATATAACTCTCTATGTACATTCTATATGTCTTAAGCTATGCATTGACAGTCTTGGTTCATTTTCGACAAGAAAGTGACATCCATCATTCTTGCAGTGGACACTTCAATTGTGACATAAAATGTAATATAAACAGATAAAACTTTGGCTCACCCCTGAAAGAGTAGAACTCGTGCTCAGGGGAGGATTCCAGAATTTAAATTAAGAAGTATATAGTACAGTTGTATTATGTCTACTACACAATAAAAATATATAAATTTAAATTTACAATATTTCATTATTTATAAAATCCATACATAACTTTTTAAATTTAATACTAGAACTATTAGAATTGACAAGATTAGGATATTTAAATATAAATTTGTTATATATATTTGGGCCTGAATTACTACTGTGATTAAAAACTTTAGCAGTGTTCCATTTTGGTTCTAACAATTTGCATACCTTTTGTTTCATAACTATGAGAATACAATTCAAAATTATTTTGATTTTCATGTATGAATTTTATTAATAGACAGCAATATAATACATTTGTGTGACTTTAAGAACATTAAAATCTAAAACAACAACAGAGATGAGAACGCTCAGGAATATTACGGGATACACAATACATGACAGACAAACAAATGAAGAAATTAGAAGAAAATGTGGAATACAAGACGTGGCAAAATGGATTAAAAGAATAAGAAAACGATGGAGAGATCACGTTTCAAGAATGTCACACGAACGGCTTCCAAAAATCGCAATGGTAGGAAAACTAGACACCCCAAGACCTTTGGGACGTCCTCCAAAACGTTGGAGAGAAAGCTGGTCACCATAAGAATAAGGCAACGTTGAAAAAGACAGGATTTATCCTACAATCTGAAGAAGAAGAAGAAAGTCTAAAAAACACTTTTTGAGATGGAAAATCAATAGGTTTATGAAGACATATTTTAATTATTTTATTTCTGTAATAAATAAAGTAGATTAAAATTGGTTTTAAATAAGCTACCCCATGTGGAAGAGAAGAACCACCAGGATACCCACCGTCGATTCGAAACGACCGCTAGATGGAAGTAAAGTTTCTCCATGCAATTCAAATGAGAGTTATACGTGACTTCTTTTGCAGCAGCTAGATGGCAGCATAGTGAAATTAATTGGTGAAAGTTGTTGCCGTCAAAGCCTATAGGCTGAGCAATCTATTATACAGTATATGTGATCGGGACTTCACTATATATTGGAAAAAAAAAAAAAAAAAAAAAAAAAAAAAAAAAAAAAAAAAGGATTTAAACCGAATGACAATGTTGCTTTGCTGCATGAAATTTGTTTCTTGTGGTAAAAATTAGTCTATCTGAAATCTTAAACTCGGGGGGGGGGGACACAAATTGCCCTCTCCCTTTTCCCTCTTATTGATGCCATTCGTATCAGTGCAGATTTGGAAGTGCCTGTTAGTTTACGTGGAAACAGTCAAATGACGTCAGTGGTGCCCTCAGCAAGACAGTCCTGATAAAAGTGTGCTTTTCAGGACAGTTCCTTTCTTGAACTTCATTTGTTCAAATTAACATATTAAAATTACCCTACGCGTGATCAAGTGTTCCAAAGGAATGTGGTGGTTTTCAGTCTGCCATATTGGAAAGCTGTATTCTCTCAGGAAAGAGGACCGCAACACAGAAATGGAAAACTGAACCGTTCGTTTTACGAGGCTTTGCATCAGAGATGACAATTGTGAACCATGATATACAAGAAAAGTGAAAATACAACTGTTCGAGTGGACCATACTTTACTGCACATATATCAGAATATCATGATCTTGTACATTTTTAGGGGAGAGTCGGGTAGTATCGGACATCGGGTAATATCGGACAATGAGTTTCTTTCTTCTACCACACGATGATAGTACCTTATTGACATGGTTACGTTTCTGTGATGTCGCATAGAGAAACGTAACCATGTCATTCAGGTATTACCATGTGGTGGTAGATGAAAGAAACGCACTGTCCGATACTACCCAACTCTCCCCTAATGAATTAGGTTATATATGTATAGAAAGTGCTCCAAAAGTCCAGGCATTGAAGGGTGGGTTGAGGTAATTTGGGTAAAAAAAAACTTTTTTTTTTAGTTTAGAGGCCATAGCCTGTTACCACGATAAAACTTTCCAGTCAGTTTTTATATATTAGCACTGTGATCTTTTAGAATGATTCTATTGCATTTTCAAATATGTTGGTCTCTTCTTATAACAACAGCCCTACGTTTATGGATGGGAAAGTTTGGGTAGTCTATAATGTGTATTATTGTAGAAAAACATGATTTAAAATTCTTATAAAATGAAATTATCCCAACCATAGGTTAGTATGTGTATCCTAGAACAGAAGGTAGAGGTTAGGTGGACATTTAAAAATTTTAGTTAGACCTAACGAGATAAAAAAAGAATTCAACCTATACTTAAGTTGTTGATAAGGCATTTTTGTAAACTTAAAATATCTCCCATTAAAATGAGGGACAGAAAACACTTGGAATATATATTTGTTTTTCATCAATCCATAATTTGTGTACGTGGCATGATCTGGAACGAAAACTAGGTTAGTTGACCCAATTACCCCACGTTTGTAAATTACTAACAAACTATTAATGATAAAACGTATTCTAACCTTGTGTTGGTTCCCAACGATATTGCTTTGAATCTGATGGGTCATTTCACACACTGCTGAACGAAAATCAGTTTGTTTTACCAGGCAGTATCACCGTGATCAACACAATTTTTAACATTCCATGACAAAAAATTGTAAAATAGACAATATATTACATTGGTATGTGTTTGGAGATTAGGTAAAGTTTTATTCAGTCGATTATAACATACTCAAATTACCTCACTGTGCCCAAATTACCCCGACCCAACAATTTAAGGGATGTTAGAAGATGCCAAAACTAACATTTTTTGTCAGACAACATAGGGTAGACGTCGCCCCTTAGCCCGCTAGACGGCGTTAGAGTTGGAAACTCTGAATCACATAAAGCACGTCACCGTATAGCTGTTGTCTGCCACTCTGTGCATAGTTAGAGAAGGTGTTCAAAGTGAGCACACTTGAACTCTGAACACATCGACGAACATCGCTTGATAGACTCTTTCAAAGATCCCAGGGATTTCACATATCGAGTCCGCTGCTGCAGAAATCCTATTTCGTAGGTCCTCATCATTCACAGGAGTGGCGTACACTAACATACTCATCTGTCCCCACAAAACATCCAGGCCGGTGTGAGATCGGGAGGTCTTGTTGGCCAAGCAACAGGTCCGCCACGGCCAATCCACCTGTCTGGAAAGACATTGTCCAGAAAAGCACGAGCATTATGTGTGAAATGTTCTGGGTGGTCATCATGTTGCGTTGCCTTACCGACAAGGGAACCTTCTCCAGTAGATGGGGGACGGTATCCTGTAGAAGATGCATGCGGTTTTCGCTGTTGAGACGAGGTGGAACTCTCTAACGCCGTCTAGCGGTATAACGGTGCAACTACGACCCTAAAGTTGTTTTAGTCTCTTCTGTCGTCCCTTAAATTAAATGCGCGGTCTTCCGGGACACCCGGTATATATGTTAGTGTCATGTATATATATATTTTTTTCTGTACAGAACTTGAAAATCTTCTGACTAAGGATTATACAAGAAATCACTTTCCACATTTGAATTGACCTAGAAATTATTTTATTATGTAAATAAATAAATATTTTCTGTTATTTAGTTCTCTATGTTATTAAATGTAAGTTCCTTCCCTACAAATGTGTGAGTCACTTCTTAAAGGAGGGTCCTAGCCGCTACAATACGAGAAAGTTACACAGAAATTCATGCAGTGTGTATTGAAAAACAACCTCCTTCATTTACAGGCTGTCATTGAAGACAAGGTAAAAGTGGTTTCAATAAAAGGAGATAAATGGAGAGCATAATTAAATATGTAAAGGAGATTGGTGTTCAATAATTTTTTGTAAGTTTTTCGTGCGAAAGATCTCCTTAAATATAGAGGTGATGACACAAAATTCTGTTATACAGGAAATTCGTATAGTGACTACGTTCACTAAATTAAAGGGCAAGGTTCGAAGCTGGATTTGAGACATTTATATCGTAGTGTGAGTAGAATAGGTCACCCCAGGTACCCTCTTTTCGGAAGTTGTAAGATTTAACGTAAAGTAGTTACATTGCTTGTTTCATCTATACTAATAATAAATTAATAAAT
This sequence comes from Periplaneta americana, assembly GCF_040183065.1. NCBI lineage: Eukaryota > Metazoa > Arthropoda > Insecta > Blattodea > Blattidae > Periplaneta > Periplaneta americana. The sequence continues at coordinate 2,027,286 of NC_091122.1, forward strand.
CTGTAGCCAAAATTTTTCTGGTAATTTTCGATTTTCCAAAAATAATTAGTGTTAACATGTATAATTAACCATCCTGAAACCGAAAATCGCTTTTTTGAAATTTTTGTTTGTATGTCTGTCTGTCTGGATGTATGTTTGTTATCTTTTCACGCGATAATGGATGAACGGATTTCGATGAAAATTGGAATATAAATTAAGTTCGTTGTAACTTAGTTTTTAGGCTATATGGCATTCAAAATACAGTATTTAAAAGGGGGGTTATAAGGGGGCCTGAATTAAATAAATAGAAATATCTCGCTTATTATTGATTTTTGTGAAAAATGTTACATAACAAAAGTTTCTTTAAAAATGATTTCCGATAAGTTTTATTCTATGCAACATTTTCATAGGGCTGATATTTAAGGATATGGAAAACTTTTAAAATAACAATACAATACATTTTCGCCGCCGCCTCAGATTATAGCGTTGTTGTTCCTGCAGTAACTCCTATGTGCAAAATATAAAATTTTTGAGTAGGAAGAAAAAACACATTTATTCATTCCATGGCAATGGTACATAGGAGATCGTGAATTCTTACATTTTCGAAAGAAAGAAATATAATTACATATCACTATAAATGCTGTATCACTATTTAAGTTATTTGAAGGTTTCAGAACCATAGTGGGCCAAGCGCCATTTACTGAAGACGTAGAAAACAAAGATTAAAATTAAGTTATTACCATAATTCAATGGAAACATATAGCAAGTATAAAGTTTACACATTAAAACTAAATGATGTCAATCTTCATTAAACTATGGTTGCATGTAATAACAATTAAGAAACATGTTAAAGGAATTGTCATTGCACCAAATGAGTGTCTCTTGATCAAAATGATCGTATTTTATTTTTTTAAATACAATTTAAATTAAGTAACATATTAAACGATTTATCCTTCTATCAAACACGAATGTTCCCTGGATCAAATGTCCTATTTTAATTACGTAATTACTTTATATTTATTTCTAACGGCTGCAGCGGAGCGCACGGGTACGGCTAATATAAAATAAATTAATAAATTGTAATATTTCAGTCTAAGAACATGACATGTTATCAGATGGTTCTGCTGCACTTATTTCGATACCTGGATTATGTACTCGGTCAAAGTCTACCAACAATGAGGAAGCAAATTCTTTAGTTATCTCTGCTATGCCAGTTGACGTGGTTCATAATTGCGATAAATAAATGTCGGCAGCAAACAAGCAATAGATTGCTCCAATTCCTGGCATTTCCTGGGTCTGATGACGATATAAATCTTGTGGGCGAGTTGATTGCTTTCTTAGTCATTAAATTTTTCTTGCAACATGTCAGTTATCTGTTAAGCTGTTATCAGATGGATAATCCTTCTTGAGGTGAGGTTACCATGGCAACAGTATCGGCCGATAATACGGCGATTGCAGCTCTGGGCTTAGAGGGATCGTAGTGAACGTTCTCTTTTTGGCGACGACGTACCGACTGCCTAGTGTATTTAACAGCTGGGATGGTGAAACTGGGCAACATCAAGTCACGAAACTTTCTGCTTAAAGTGGTGGAGCTGGTGAGTTTCCAGATTTCTAGTCAAATACTGTCGTCATTGCTCTAGTCTAGAGTAAGAGCATTTCGTCCTGGTATTTTGTGTGTCAAGGAATATTTGGAAATAAAATAGCAGAAACAAAGTAATTATAGACTCTGCGCTGTGTTGACCACACGTCCAGAGATCCCCGCATTTTTTTTTTTTTACATTATGGAAACGAAAACTTGGACAACAAATTGTTACTATGGAAACCACAAAACCTTACAATCACCGCCTTCTGGAAACCTCTTTAGCAACATTAAACTGCTCCTACACGAACAAATGTTCGTCAAATTCAGCGATTCACTTAACAATCGAGACAAATCGATTGGAGATTCACTTCCGTGCAACGCAAGAACAATCAAATTGGTGATCAAGGGCTGATTTGATCTGCATTTCTGCAACCGCGCCTACACTACTGGAAGTCTTTGATTGCTTTCAAAGTAAATAAGGAAATGTTGTAATCTAATCGATCAAAGGCTTGACAATTCTTTCAAGGAATTAACTAATGGGATTCGTAAAGAGTATGGCGCCAATAACCACACTGAAGATGTGAGTTGTTGTACATTGTAATTGTACGGATCCTGGAGGAAACTCAAACCCACTAATAATTCTATGATAATTCTTTTACACATAACGAAAGGTACGTAAAATATATCTTTGTAATGCTATGTAGCGTATATTTACTTTCAGATCTGTCTAGATTTGTTTATGTTCACTTGTTATTCCCGTAATCAATCGCAGAACCAAGTCAATGTCCTCGTACTAGTTTACGTCCGCGGCCTATGTACCATCCTGCAATCAACATCTGTAATCGGTCCCCAACATTACAAGTCTACTAATAAGTAGTAGTAGTAGTAATAATAATAATAATAATAATAATAATAATAACTTACTTACAAATTGCATTTAAGGAACCCGAAGGTTCATTGCCGCCCTTACATAAGCCCGCCATTGGTCCCGATCCTGTGCAAGATTAATCCAGTCTCTATCATCATATCCCACCTCCCTCAAATCCATTTTAATATTATCCTCCCATCTACGTCTCGGCCTCCCCAAAGGTCTTTTTCCCTCCGGTCTCCCAACTAACACTCTATAATAATAATAATAATAATAATAATAATAATAATAATAATAATAATCTATATATAATTTGAACTGGTAATGGAAATTACGGGAAAACGGCTGAACGGATTTTAATGAGTGACCCCTCATTTTCATGCCCAGCATCCAAAGTTTTTCGGAAAAATAGTAGTTTTCAGTGAAATGTCAATTTTCCTACATAGGCCTAATTTTCCTATTTTCCAAAATCCATCTCTTGTCAGTTTTGAGAACTAATTTTATTGAGTCACGGCCGACTTGATTGAATTTCAGAACAAAACACACACTACAATAAACAATAGGCTATTACACGAAGGCCATGACCTGCAGGATTGCTGACATATTTAGAGCTCAATTCAATTTGTTATTAAAAACTGATTCTACAGTGTATAATTTTCTGAGTACAACTGTGTATTGGATATTCAAATCTACGAAACTTGAGGTGGTTTGGTGACATTATTACCATTAGAAATTAAATATTATTATAGTTAATATCATGATGCATCTATTTTTCATTAATTGTACATAATATTGATGCTATATTGATGACATGAAAGTGAAACGTTTTGAGGTTATGTAAGTAAATGTAGAGAATATCTTAATTTAGATCTTCATTTCTATAATTTACTGACTGGCTGCTATATATAACTACAAAACTTAAGTAAGATAATAATATTGTTATTAAAAATCAAATATTTTTATAATTATTAACCCAGTGGGGTTGGGTCTTTTTCATATACTTAATGGCGGTGTGGTGTAGATATTGATATGTGTCATTGTCTTCAGTATTGGCTCGAGAGAGCGCAAAAATTACAGTTCCTAAGGAAAGACCAAAAGGTATTACTTACTGATAAAATAAGAGGCCTACAAAATTTTGTAGTCTCCAGATCATTTCAGCAAGATCTCTTAGTAGAATAAAATGATTTTACGCTCTACATTTCAAGTTCTACATGCAGCAGCTATACGAAAATGCTATTGTTCGAAAGCTTAGCAAACCTGACATTTTTTTTAACTTTTGCCTACAATCCACAATGACCTGAAATAGCTACTGCTATCGTCCTGACATTGATACTTGCGTTTTCGCGTTGAAAGTCAAAAACTGAAGTTGGATAGGTTCAAGAGAAAGTATTTGGCCTAAAAAAATCCATTCAGAGGGAGTATGTTTCATTATTATGGAAGCAAATATTCTTCGTTGAAAATAAATCTGAAAAATTTTTATTTGAACGTCTAACGAACTTAGTTTGCAGCAGCATTTGCTTCAGAAGCCACTAGTAATAATAATAATAATAATAATAATAATAATAATAATAATAATAATAATAATAATACAGTATTTACCTATGCACTTAAGCCTACATACAACACCATTTGTAACAAATTTTCTGCAAAAAGAATTCGAAATTGGCCTATAAGAAGCTAAAGAGTACTTGGAATATCAGAAGTAGTTCGGAACCCCTGACGGTGTCGCACGGAATTAGGCAGGCTCTGTGGCGACCATTTCTTGCGATATTTTTAATAGCAATAAATGACCGTCCAGAACTCATTAAAGCAATAACAATTATGTATGGAGATGACACTACTTTCCTATGTTCTTCCTATGCTCTAAATCATTTAGGCTACATGCTCTCAACAACGCTACAGTGCACAGAATTTTAAGGTTCTATCAACCTTGAACGTTCCCTTGTAAGTTTATGTGCATGGTCGCTACTTGAAGAATAATTTGGCGGCTGCAACGTATTTTTTTTATTTCTCTCAGACAGGCTCACATCTGCACGTTTTGAACATTGCACGTATTCCAACTCGTGTTCTTCTGTCCGTGAGAGTTATTATTGTTTAGTCAACTGTCCGAAGACAGGTCTGAACTTCATAAGTGATACCAAGAAGGCACCACTTATGAGGCAACCAGGTCAGGAGATAATGGATTAGGGCGACCAGTTCATTTCCTCCTTAGACTCCCAAACTGGAATAACCAAGTAACCCATATTACCAAAAAAGTGCTTTCCATACTACATTCCTTAAACAGCATTCGAAAATTCCTCCCGCTATCACTCAAGAAAATACTAGTGGAAACGCTAGTAATGCCCCACTTCGATTATTGTGATTCTCTACTGACCGACCTCAATGCCAACCAGTCGCAAAGATTACAACGTGTTCATAATTCTTGTGTTCGCTTCGTCTGCGATGTCCGTCGCGCTGACCACATTACCCCATCCTTCCAAACTCTAAACTGGCTACGGCTTAACGAACGTAGAAATTTTCATTCTCTTGTTCTCCTTTTCCAAGTCCTTCACACTTCTACACCTACCTACCTTGCCTCCCGTTTCAGTTACCTGTCATCATATCATAATCTCTTCACACGCACGCAAAATAGCCGCATACTAGCCATACCAACACATAAGACATCATCGTATTCATCATCATACACAATCTCGCTCTCGCGCTTGTGGAATACCCTACCCAGTGACATCAGAGACTGTCGGGATTTAGTAGCGTTCAAAAGCAAACTTATTAAGCATTTTCTTACTGCGTAGAGTAGGTTTAATTTTTACTTAATCAATAATAGAAATGCTTCTCTCTTCTTAGCTTTTACAATAAACTGTCTAGGTTTTATTAATCAGTTAATCTTTTAGTACTTTGATTTTTATTGTATTTGTAAATTTAATATTAATTGTAATAATTATAATTGTAATTGTATTCTTAATATTGTAATTGTAATCTCCTGGTAGAGGGGAAGAGAAGGCCTGATGGCCTTATCTCTACCAGGTTAAATAAATAAATAAATAAATAAATCTATACTAATAATAAATCTGTAGCCGAAATTTTTCTGGTAATTTTCGATTTTACAAAAATAATTGGTCCTAACATATATAATTAACCACCCTGAAACCGAAAATAGCTTTTTTGAAATTTTTGTTTGTATGTCTGTCTGTCTGTCTGTCTGTATGTTTGTTACCTTTCCACGCTATAATGGCTGAACCGATTTCGATGAAAATTGGAATATAAATTAAGTTCGTTGTAACTTAGATTTTGGGCTATATTGCATTCAAAATACATTATTTAAAAGGGGGGTTATAAAGGGGTCTGGATTAAATAAATCGAAATATCTCGCTTATTATTGATTTTTGTGAAAAATGTTACATAACAAAAGTTTCTTTAAAATTGATTTCTGATAAGTTTTATTCTTTGAAAAGTTTTGATAGGACTGATATTTAATGAGATAAATGAGCTTTAAAGTTAAAATAACTGCCATCTAAGGCCGTGTAATGAATTAAAAAACAAATGACTTCGTCTATAAGGGGCCTTGGACACAACAATCGGAAACTATGAAACATAGCCTACAGACAATGTTTCTGTGTTTGTATGAAGTAATATCGGAAGCTAAATTAACTGATTTGTATAATTAATTATTATTTCATCATTGGAAAGTGTAGTTTCTCTGGATGGACATAATGCTATAATGTTATTACAGTAACTTGTGAGTGAATTGAGGACAGGTAAGATTAAAATAGCTTCTCATGCACAGAAAACTTGATAGGTTATTCTGTATATTCATTTTCTGTATTTCTTATAATAATGTTTATGAATATATTCCTTTTTATCTCAGAGAATTAACGAACAACGAGAGTGTATTGATTTAGTATGCAGTAATAGTACGTTAGCTTAGTAATCCATTATTGTATAATTCAAATTTTAACTATGCTCAATTGAATCGTGTTAAAATACATAAAATACATATGCAATAAATGCAATGCAAAAAATTGGGTAATGAGCCAAGCAGATTATGTTGCGCTGTTGTAAAAGCTGTTCCTCCTGAGATTCAAGAGCTCCCACAACAAATTAAAAACTTTCTAATTCGAGTACATCCGTTATCAACACACTTTTTACATAATATAATATAATATAATATAATATAATATAATATAATATAATATAATATAAACATAATAATAAATCTGTAGCCAAATTTTTTTTGTTAATTTTAGCTTTTCCAAAAATAATTGGTAATAACAATTAAGAAACATGTTAAAGGAATTGTCATTGCACCAAATGAGTGTGTCTGGATCAAAATGATCGCATTTTAATATTTTAAACACAATTTAAATTAAGTAACATATTAAACGATTTATCCTTCTATCAAACACGAATGTTCCCTGGATCAAATGTCCTATTTTAATTATGTAATTACTTTATATTTATTTCTAACGGGTGCAGCGGAGCGCACGGGTACGGCTAGTAAATAAATAAATAAATAAATAAATAAATAAATAAATAAATAAATAAATAAATATTACTTTGACCCAAGAGGTTTCAGGCACTCTGTATATAAATGGCGGTTAAGTCGGTCACGACGGCGTGTGCTTGCAGTTGCTGGCGGTCCTGAGTTTAGCCCTCGGGAAGGGCGAATGGGTGAGCACCACTCGACGTAAGGCAACCGTGGTGTACGGCACCCTGTTGGGCAGCGTGGTGCTGGGCGTGGTGGGGGTCGCTGGCGAGGTGCGGGGTTCGCCCCTGGACAGGGCCCTGCAGAGGATCGTGGCCGGGTCGTTGGCATTGCTGTCCCTCACCGCCGGCGCCATCATGGTCGAGGCTTGGTACAAGTTACCCTACAGCGTCCCTGACAGGGTGCTGGGAGCGGGCGTCATGGCGCTCGCCAACGGCGCCATCTTTGTGGTCGACCTTCTCACGTTGACAGCAGGTTGCGTTAGAACGAAAAGATCAGCATCACATCATGATCTTCATATACTTTAATACAGGGTGTCCCCAGAATATCTCTGTGATTACAAACGGAAGTCGTATGCACACGAAAATGGTGTCACCGAGAAGAGCAATTCAAAAAGTTTATAGTACATCCTCATGTGCCCCCCCCCGTCATACAGCAGACGTACACCACACTCTCTACAGCATGTCTACTGGAATGGACTGATTGGCACTGCAGATACGATGTCGCAGTTCTGGAAGATTCTGAGGCAGTGGAGGTACATAGATTTAAACCTATAGTCACAAACACTGAAGTCCGGGGACCTGGGTGGCCACTTGGAGAAGATGTCTTGGTCTCCAGCGCGTTCAATCCAACCGTTTGGAGATCCTCTGTAATATCTAAGAGACAGTGGAACCAGACAAGATATCAGATGTTCCTTATCCCTCATTGATGAGGTAAATGTGAAAAAATATAGAATTATGTGTAATACATAATAAATTAGTATATAAAGATATAATCCATTGTATAATTGAGACTCGGAATCCAAGAGGGGCCCAATATTTAATCACTTTCACAATTTATTTCTCATGCAAAATAATTAGAAGCTTGTTGCCATGGTTATATGATAAGATGTAATGCGGATGTACTTACGAGACAAAAAATAATTAATCAGAGGCATTTTGTAGCAACAGCAAACATTTTTTTTCAATTTCCCAAAAGTTTGATGAAATGGACTTGGGCCCCTCTTGGATTCCGGTCTCAATTGTGTATTAACTTTATTTAATATATCGATAGTGTTGAACAGCAACTTTGTACCCACAGTATGTCATAACATTCAATTTTGATATCTTGATAACTAGACTTCGTTGAATTGCCACACGCAGCATGCAATCAGGTTGCCGATGTACGGTAGTATAGAGGAGGTGAGCGACCGCCCGGTCTCGTAGTATAAGCAGTTCATGTTAAGAGATGTGACCGGTTCAAATAGATGGAGCAGCTACAGCTAATGTATACCTATGTAAGCACTTGTTTTTGCATTACTGTGGTTGGAATAGTCAAAGCTTAACATATGTTCAGTGCAGACAAGAATTCAATCAAACATACTACAATGAGAGTGTTGCTGTTCCAAACAATTGCCCCTGGAATACCCTTACCCCCGCAGCCAGTCTTGACCCGTTGGGGAACGTGGTTGGATGCTGTTAATTATTATGCAGAATATTACGGCAAAATAATGGAGGTAATTGATGCATTGGATAGCACAGACAGTTCCGCTGTTGCAGCTGTAAAATCATTGCCTTCTGAATATTGGAAGATATTCTGTTCATTGATTCTAATTTTGAAATCGTGTCCAAAAGCATCATCCTGTTAGAATCGTCTAAACTACAACACTCAGAAGCCCTTAATATAGTGGATAAAGTATCACAAACCGTTATCCAAAATAACAATTCACTAATTTCAGGAAAAGTGAAATGTAAGTCGAGAAACATTATTGCTAAAAATTCTGCCTAGTATTATGATGTACCATCAGGTCACGACAAGACGTCTGAAGTTGGTGTACTAAAAGTAGTGACTTTCGGTTCTTCAAATATGCACGTATTACATCGTGTGATGTTGAACGTACATTTTTCCATTTCGGAGGAGATTACTTTGCAGTCGCTCAAAATGTACGTAATTCTTCACTGCAATGCACATATTCAAGGATGATGTGAGTGTCTTACATTAAATTTTAAGAGTTAATATATCTCACTATAAAATAATTTTGTATTTACGTGTTTAGACATTTCCTACTTCAATGATCATTCATTATATTTCTTGAATACAGGATACAGATTTTATTGTAACCGGTGTATACTGCTCAGTCTTTACATCAGAGGCATACTCCATCCTTCGCACTCCCCCTTCTCATACAGTCTATACCGCGTGCACAGTAAACCTTACGTATCTCGTGGAAATTCCACGAAGTCTATTGATAACGAACAAATATCTGACATAGGAGGGCATTTAAATATTTGAATATCTTCTTGTGAAGTTTCTATCCATGCCTTGACATAGAATGTGATTGAAGGAGGTACGGAAATACTTTTTTTTTTTTTTTTTTTTTTTTTTCGTGCGGATAAAGGGAAATCTCATTTTGTTAATTTTTTTACATACCAGATGATTGTTCAAAACCCTCGATATACATAACAGGTTTGTTCCAGCAAGCACTTCAGAACGTTCCGAACTAATACGGAACTTCTTTCGACGCATGCGCCAGTTGTGTACGGTGTCAGAACTAGTTCGGGATTTTACATTGTTGGAACGTTTCTTGAACTCTTCTTTCACGGCCTTCGGAGTTTCTTCTCATATTAAAATTATATTCATCTTCTGAACTTGATTCTTCGTAAAACATATCACCATCACCTTTCAAATCACTCATGATCAACTATTTTTTAATTTCACCTGTCTAGACTCGAAGCATTTTAACCGTAACTTCAGATTAAACCATCTGCGCATGAGTCAACAGTTCAGAACTCCCAGTTCCTGCTCTTAATCGAGAACCAATTTCACTGGTTCCGAACGAGTTCTGAAGCACGTTGGAACAGAGAACTGGGAGTTCAGAATCAGTTCTAATCTTGTTGGAACACACATTGAGCTACTGCGCATGAGCAGGCAGTTCAGAATCTGTTCTGAACCGTGCTGGAACAAACTTAATGTCTACGGCTTTGCTTCTCAGAGGTGAATTGGTTTTCCTTTCTCTAGTCATCAAATGCTACCAAATCATTATTTGTTTTATGCTCGACCATCCCGAAATGTAGTAATTATACACCTGGTAGCAGCCCTTTAATGCACCTCATTAAAGTACACCTATTCATTATAGTTCAGTTGTTCAGCCAATGAGAAATCACCATTGTACCATTATAAAAGTGCAAGTATTGATTATTCTCGGATATGCAATCGAAAGACAACTAGCAAAACGTGACGGAGGCTGGAAATCCAATACTGTTGCAGAAGGTTATGTTCTGTTACTATAATAATTAGTGTTAATTGTAAATAATATTCAAATAAATTCAATTTGTCATCTCGTTTTTCAATTCTGAAATCGGTTTCCAGATTATATCAAGATTAATGTTCATGTTATTCTCTAGATTATATCAAGGTCAATGACATTCGTTCCTCAATACTTTCGCGTCTGCGCACATCTCACAATTTAGAAGGTCAGTTCCGCTCCTCACTTAGATAACCATAACAAGAATACTTATGAATAATTTCAAGTTAGAAATATGGTCGAGCATAAAAAGTCGCATGAAACTTGCCTATAATGGTAATTAAGACGCTCGTATGAAAATTATGAAACTCGCTAGCGCTCGTTTCATAAACAACCATACTCGCGTCTTAATTACTACCATTATAGGCTCGTTGCATAATGTACTATTAATTGGTGATGCGATCAGAAGAGATGACGATTTTAGCAACTTAAAATTAAAAATCTAACACTTTAAAAATCGATTTTAGCACTAGATGACATTTTTTAATGTTAGAATTTATTATTTTGTAGCGTCTTGCGATGGAACATTTTATGGAAAATTTTGAGGTAGAAGTTCAATCTTGTCACTGTGTTAAGAAATACATTTTCTACATTTTGCAGTTAAGATTCTTGAAAATAATAAATACATAAACGAATATAATAAAATTGCAGTGAAATGGGGACATTAAGAACCATTTGAAAAGATATGGAAGTTCGACACGCATTTAAAATCAAAACAAAAATCGCTTTATTTCAATTAAAACACCCGTTGAAAGTTTAACATGAAACAAATTTCAGCATTTCTCTCCTTCAATCTGTTTTGCCTGTTAAATAATGAATTGAACTTATTAAAAGTCATTGAACTATTGCTAGGTAACCAAGTGGACTGAATAGCTGCTTGGGCAAAGAGTGGACATTTTATTTGCATTGCTAGTAACTATAACATTTGCAGGCAGTCAGTCTGTGAATTGTCTCTAGTAATGGTTATTGAATCTTTATGAAAATAATGCTAACCACATAAAGCTGTCCGAGTCTGCAGGAATAAAATTTGAAATTATTAGTATTCAACATGGTTGTCTATGCGGATGACGTGAATATGTTAGGAGAAAATCCACAAACGATTAGGGAAAACACGGGAATTTTACTTGAAGCAAGTAAAGAGATAGGTTTGGGAGTAAATCCCGAAAAGACAAAGTATATGATTATGTCTCGTGACGAGAATATTGTACGAAATGGAAATATAAAAATTGGGGATTTATCTTTTGAAGGGGTGCAAAAATTCAAATATCTTGGAGCAACAGTAACAAATATAAATGACACTCGGGAGGAAATTAAACACAGAATAAATATGGGAAATGCCTGTTATTATTCAGTTGAGAAGCTCTTATAATCCAGTCTGCTGCCAAAAAATCTGAAAGTTAGAATTTATAAAACAGTTATATTACCGGTTGTTCTTTATGGTTGTGAAACTTGGACTCTCACTTTGAGAGAGGAACATATGTTATGGATGTTTGAGAATAAGGTGCTTAGGAAAATATTTGGGGCTAAGAGGGATGAAGTTACAGGAGAATGGAGAAAGTTACACAACGCAGAGCTGCACGCATTGTATTCTTCACCTGACATAATTAGGAACATTAAATCCAGACGTTTGAGATGGACAGGGCATGTAGCACGTATGGGCGAATCCAGAGATGCATATAGAGTGTTAGTTGGGAGGCCGAAGGGAAAAAGACCTTTGGGGAGGCCGAGACGTAGATGGGAAGATAATATTAAAATGGATTTGAGGTATGATGATAGAGAATGGATTAATCTTGCTCAGATAGGGACCAATGGCGGGCTTATGTGAGGGCGGCAATGAACCTCCGGGTTCCTTAAAAGCCAGTAAGTAAGCTAGTCAACACGGATTTATGGCATTGATCTGACGAGACATTGTTCATTTGAAGAGCTTGCGTAAGGATTTTTTTTTTACAAACAGACAAAAATATCTATAATTTTCTTAGAGAAAGAAGAAGATTTTATCATTTCATCGATATCCAGTTATAAGTGTTATTTATGTATCATTAGATTTACTTTTTATTTTAAGTCATTATCCAGCCAAACAGAGACACACCGCCCGGTCTATCGACTCTCGTTAAAAATATGAAGCGACTCTACGCCCGTTATGACAAGAGTCGCTCTCTGTTGAGAGAAATCATCTCCTTCTCCTATTTCATCAGTTGCCCGTAGATGTCTCTGTACACCGTGCCTTCACATGCTGACATCAGATGTCTGCACTAAGCAAATCACACCCAAGACTTTTGTATCACACCGGGGTTTTCAAAGTGTGAAACGCATCCTTGATCTTCTAATTAGAGCCCCGGGTTCGATTCCATCCGATCAGCTGCTATTCGTGCGTTCGTAATGGTCCGCACTAACACGTGGCATCTTGCAATGTTGCCAGATTTATCTCTCAATATAAGGAAATTCTGCTGTACATGGATGAACGTCGATATGTGCTTGAAGGCAATAGTTTTTGTTTCAGTAGGTTGTTTTACGACGCTTTATCATCTGCTATGGTTATCTAGCGTCTGAAGGAGATGAAGGTGCTAATGACGCCCGGCATTTGCCCTTAACCCTTCAGTACTCGTGCGACATATTGTACATTTGAATCCACTGCTGATTGTTACGTCATCACATCTCCGCTTCCAGTGCTAATAGCGTGAAATTTTCTGCACCTTCCTGTTACAGCTTATCTGTGATATCTGGAGTGTTTGGATGTAATTGCGGCTTTTTCTGTGTAGCCGTATATATGTTTTAGAGTGGATTACAAGTGAATCGTTTATTTCTAAAACCCCACAAGTGACAAAAACAAAACTTTTGGGAACCAATAAAAACTGTTTAGCTTGATTACTTTTTTTATTGTCAAAATGTATTTAACAAGTGATACTAGTTGCTAAATATGAGGCTTATTCACCATTAATTGTGTTTTATAATATATAAAGTAAAAATTGAAAATTTATCTTTTGAAGAGGTGGAGAAGTTCAAATATCTTGGAGCAACAGTAACAAATATAAATGATACTCGGGAGGAAATTAAACACAGAATAAATATGGGAAATGCCTGTTATTATTCGGTTGAGAAGCTTTTATCATCCAGTCTGCTGTCAAAAAATCTGAAAGTTAGAATTTATAAAACAGTTATATTACCGGTTGTTCTGTATGGTTGTGAATCTTGGACTCTCACTTTGAGAGAGGAACATAGGTTAAGGGTGTTTGAGAATAATGTGCTTAGGAAAATATTTGGGGCTAAGCGGGATGAAGTTACAGGAGAATGGAGAAAGTTACACAACACAGAACTGCACTCATTGTATTCTTCACCTGACATAATTAGGAACATTAAATCCAGACGTTTGAGATGGTCAGGGCATGTAGCACGTATGGGCGAATCCAGAAATGCATATTGAGTGTTAGTTGGGAGGCCGGAGGGAAAAGGACCTTTAGGGAGGCCGAGACGTAGATGGGAGGATAATATTAAAATGGATTTGAGAGAGGTGGGATATGATGATAGAGACTGGATTAATCTTGCTCAGGATAGGGATCAATGGCGGGCTTATGTGAGGGCGGCAATGAACCTCCAGGTTCCTTAAAAGCTAGTAAGTAAGTAGGTAGGTAAGTAAGTAAGTAGTCATCACTTTTATGGATTTATGGCACTGATCTGGCGGGGCATTGTTCAATTGAAGAGCTTGCCTAAGGAGTTTTTTTTTATTACAAACAGACAAAAATATCCATAATTTTCTTAGAGAAAGAAGAAGAATTTATCATTTTATCGATCTAGTTATTAGTGTTATTAATCTGTGATTAGATTTACTTTTTAATTGAAGTCAGCCACCGGCGTAGCTCCGTCGTTTAAGGCGCTTGCCTGCCGGTCTGAAGTTGCGTTCGGGCGCGGGTTTGATCCCCGCTTGGGCTGATTACCTGGTTGAGTTTTTTCCGAGGTTTTCCGCAACCGTAATGTGAATGCAAGGTAATCTCTGGCGAATCCTCGGCCTCATCTCGCCAAATATCATCTCGCTATCACAAATTTCATCGACGCTAAATAACCTAGTAGTTGATACAGCGTCGTTAAATAACCAACTAAAATTAAAAAAAAAAATTGAAGTCATTATCCAGCCAAACAGAGACACACCGCCCGGTCTATCGACTCTCGTTAAAAATATGAAGCGACTCTACGCCCGTTATGACAGAGTCGCTCTCTGTTGAGGGAAATCATCTCCTTCTCCTATTTCGTCAGTTGCCCGTAGATGTCTCTGTACACCGTGCTTTCACATTCTGATTTCAGATGTCTGCACTAAGCAATCACACTAAAGCTCTCTCTCTCTCTCTCTCTCTCTCTCTCTCTCTCTATATATATATATATATAAAGTCCCCCCGAAAAATTAAATTAATTAGGATGTAACATTAGAGTTTAGAGTTATATAAATCTCATGAGAGCTCGCTAACGGGTTTAGACAAGCTATATTCTGTGAACACTCCGTAAGATAGGCCTTCTTCAGACCCAGAGTCCGTGGACTGGACTATGTTCAGACCTTCTCTCATTCCAAACTGTCGCTGTGTAAACGTAGCATAAGGTTCCAGGCATGTCCTGAATGCCTGCACACTTGAACAGCAAGCAACAATGTAACAATTCAATATTACCCTTTGCAGCTGTATTGTCCTTCCCCCCCACTGAAATTTTGTAAAGTTAGAGAATGTTCTTTCTTTCTTTCTGCAAGAAAGCTAAAATGACATTAAAAATAATCTTATACAGACTCTCATGATGCACTATTTCGATTGCTGTTTTTCCTTATTAACAAATTTAAGTTGTAACTTAAATGAGAGATTGCAACGAATTCATAATGTATGTACAGGAACATCATTTTATTTTTACTAACATTTTTAATATTAACCTGGCTATACCTTTGGATCAACGCCATTTGCTATCCCCTTCCACGACTGGAGTTCGATGATACTGGCGTAATATACAAACAAATGACTTTACTAGGTATAGGAGGGAAGAAAAGTAGTTCATCCATTTATGTAAACTAGGAAATATCGCGATTTTGAGTTTGATAATTTTCATTAGGTTTTTGTGTAATCAAAATACAGTACAGTATTAACAATGAGTGTTTTTACTCACGAACTGAGCTGTCCATGCGGACGTATTCATACCTAATCCCAATTACCAGTTTAGTCCTTCGTACTAGTAACTCATGTTGAAATAATTCTGTACCTACTTTATAAAAGAGTACCTTACGTACTGTAAATTCAATCTTCACTTCTGCCCGACCCGAAAAGTTAAAATTACTCCGACATGTTATCTACTGTCCGTCCAAGTGGTTATGTCGTAGGGTCGTAGAAAGGGGGGAAATCACGTGACAGTTAATTACTTAACGAGGCCCTTTTATTTAAGTTATTTTAAACAGTTGTATAATATCACGTAGACTCCAATTCCTAACAGAAATTAATGTTCTCAGAAAAGAGCTAAGACAGCCCAGCCACTAGCTGCCGAATAAAAGCTGGTTGGGGAAACCGGGATACGACGTAGGCAAATGGACGACAGTACCTGTGCGAAAATGATATAATATTGAAAGCTCTTTCGTCACTGGAAAACGCGAACATATTTTTGGAACAAACTGTTTACTGTGACCGTAAGGCTACTATGACTGTATATGCGGTCTTGGATATGTATGGAGGACGGTTGAACTTCATTAGCAGAAGGGGTGGGAGTGAAGTACATTAAAAATCTCAGGTACAATAAAAATTGAAGTAAAAATAAAATGATGTCCCTGTATAAGATTCGTCTGTATTATTCTGCCATGCAACGCCGTCTCTTAAGCTGCTCTTGTGGGCGCGTCTAAAAGAACGAAGAATCATACACGCTCTTTCACTTCTATACAAAATTTTACTTAACTATTCTCCTGAGTATTTGTCCTCAAGCTTTCAGTTCCTCATTACGTCACGAAATCAGCATCATTCTCTTGTTTCTATTCCTCGTCACAGAACTTCCTTGTACTCACCCTCCTGACCTACACTGCATCATTGCCTCGCCTCAGCAATTCGTTATCTAGTGACTTCAGGGATTGCCGGACATTGTCACAGTTTAAAATTAAAGTAGAATAATATGTCTTATCCTAGGAAATCCGTTACTGAGAAGTTGCTAGATTTATGTTAATGTCTTATCTGTAGTATTTTAGCAATGGTTTCCTTCTGTTAGATTAACCATTTCTCTTGTCTTTGTGCCAGATACTAGAACAGCTTAGTGGTTAATAATAATGACAACGATCAGTCACGTTGTTTTGTATCTAGCTATTTGTTTTATATGTTTTTTTTTTCTTTTTTGTATCATTCCTTAACATGTTAGACCAATTATTATTATTATTATTATTATTATTATTATTATTATTATTATTATTATTATTATTATTATTATTATTACTACTATCTCTACTTCATGTTCAGTTTTATCTTTATATTTTCATATTGTTACACGTCATTATTTTATATTATTTCGCATCATAATGCACAATTTTTCTTGAAGTTGCATTGCATTTCTGGTGGTGTGGAAAAGAAGGCCTGATGCCCCAATCCCACCAGAATAAATAAATAAGTAAATAAATAAGTAAATAATTAAATAAATAAGTAAATAAATATTTAAATAAATAAGTAATTAAATAAGTATATAATTAAATAAGTAAATAAATGCGCAAATAAATACGTAAACAAATAAGTAAACAAACAAGTAAATAAGTAAATAAATACGTAAAAAAATATTTAAATAAATAAATAAGTAATTAAATAAGTGTGTAAATAAATAAATACGTAAATAAATAAATAAATAAATAAAAATACGTAAATAAATAAATAAGTAAATAAACAAGTAAATAAGTAAATAAATACGTAAATAAATAAGTAAATAAATAAATAAGTAATTAAATAAGTATGTAAATAAATAAATAAACAAATAAATAAATAAGTAAATAAACAAGTGAATAAGTAAATAAATACGTAAATAAGTATGTAAATAAATAAATAAATAAATAAACAAGTAAATAAACAAGTAAATAAATAAGTAAATAAGTAATTAAGTATCTAAATAAATAAATAAGTAAATAAACAAGTAAATAAGTAAATAAATAAATAAGTAAATAAACAAGTAAATAAGTAAATAAATACGTAAATAAATAAGTAAATAAGTAATTAAATAAGTATGTAAATAAATAAATAAATAAACAAGTAAATAAACAAGTAAATAAGTAAAGAAGTAAATAAGTAAATAAATAAGTAAATAAGTAATTAAGTATGTAAATAAATAAATAAGTAAATAAACAAGTAAATAAGTAAATAAATACGTAAATAAGTAAATAAATAAATAAGTAATTAAATAAGTATGTAAATAAATAAATAAATAAGTAAACAAGTAAAGAAGTAAATAAGTAAATAAATAAGTAAATAAGTAATTAAGTATGTAAATAAATAAATAAGTAAATAAACAAGTAAATAAGTAAATAAATACGTAAATAAATAAGCAATTAAGTATGTAAATAAATAAGTAATTAAACAAGTAAATAAGTAAATAACTACGTAAATAAATAAGTAAATAAATAAGTAAATAAATACGTAAATAAATAAATAAATAATTAAGTAATTAAATATGTATGTAAATAAATAAATAAAGAAGTAAATAAGTAAACAAATACGTAAATAAATTAATAAACAAATAAGTAAATAAACAAGTAAATAAATAAGTTAATAAAATACATAAATAAGTTAATTAGTAAATAAGTAAAATTTAATTTCATAAAAGGAACTGATTAATAATTTATTTAATCCAGATATTCTTTTTAAAAAGTTTTATGTTCACATAATTGTATATTGTATTGTAGCAGCTAAGACATTTAATTCATTTATTACTTTTTCTCCATTGCTTAGCAGCTATCCCGGGCAAACTAGGTGTTCCAATGAAAAAGCCTTTTTCAGAAATATTTGTTTACTGTTAGTGTGATCTGCAGCCCTCCAGAGTCCAGTTCGATGCTATCCTGCTACTCACCGCCCCTTCCTGAGCTACTGACTTTGCAGTTATGATTTCTTCCAAAAGGAACTCAGACGCACTCGAATTGGGACCGTGTCGCCACGCATCTCCAACGAGCAAGGCGAGGCTGTTTTTCTTTTATTAGCGATAAACTCGAAGAATGACTGAGATTCACCAATAAGTAAGCATGTGCAGATTTTATGGTAAATGTGACTGATTTAGGACAGTCATTTTGTCATGAATTTTTCGCGAACGACACGCAAAGTGTGGGAGACTTGAAAACAAATTTGATAAAAAGAAAGAGAGAATACCGCTGAAAGCAGGACGGGTCATAGAGTACGCAATTCCGCTCAGCGTTTTTTTTCTGCATGAATTACGGCAGTTTGCAGTAACGCTTGTTCCAAGGATGAAGAACATTATATTTATGAAGTGGCATATTAGTAAATATAACAGAATAATTACCAGTTATGTGTTTAAATTATTTCAAATTATAATTTTAATCACACAACATAACACTAGTATTTTCAAACTCTATATAATTGAAAATGAAATGACTTTTGTCAACTTTTAGTATTGGAATCAATTTAGAAGATCAGCATCATTTTACAGGAAAAAAAAGTTGTTGAATAATAGTAATATGCGTTACAAGAGCGGTATGTTGATGTTTTCATGTTCGAGGAAAAGTTTGAAAAGCGAAACGTAGTTGTGCGAAGATGGTTTATTACATACCTGAAAGAGGAATTTCTAATTAGTTGCAATGAAATCTCCATCTTGGTTTCTGTTCAATGACGGCACATTTGAAAAACAAAAATATCTATCTTCAACATTGTTGCTTTAAAATGTTTTCTGTGTTTACTATACTCCAGCAGGCCGTGATATACTGTACGTCTATCTTTTTTTCCCCCAGTCTATGATGAGTCTGGAATCTTGTTGATTTTTTCACGGCTTCCTTAATGTTACTTGCATCACGAATAGAGTAACTTTAGTGGAGTTGTAGAGTTTACTTAATTTTTGCAAATATTTAAAAACAATAATTAACAGTGCAATTTAGGTGAAATTGCAGTGGTAAGTTTCCAATTTATAATTATTACTATGTTAAACGCCTCTAAAAATAATATGTTAAAAGCCTAAAGCAGTAAAATTAATGTGTCTCTTAAGCGGTAAGAAGAGGAAATTGTTGTGTGTGTTAGGTTGGGAATACTGAATGTGGAATTTTAGACTTTCCACGGATTGGTTTTGTGCGGAAACCAAGCAAATACGCACGATCTCGCACAAAATTCAACCCCTTTCTTCTCCGCCGAACACCGCGCAGCGTTGATTCTGTGACGGATGAATATTAAGCGTTCCCGTTTAGAGTCTGGATTCGCTCCCGGTGCCCAGCCCTGGTCTACACGATGATAAACGCATCTTGTAACTCCTGCATGGCTCAATGTGGTCTGTCTTTGCCGTCCACCCACAAAGAATGAGAAACAACTCGAATATTCGATAAACCGACCCTGTGATACACCGCGAGAGCTTTGCAAGCTGACTACAGCGCCAGGCGTTCATTTATAATTCAGCCGTGGCGAGAACTTGACTCGCGAGACATTGTGGCTCGCAGTGATAGCTGTGCATTTTTGCTTGCTTCTAACCTTCTCCAACCCCCACCCTCTCACTCACTGGAGTCAAACTCCGTTCCATTTGTATTTGTCTCTGACCTGCGAGTGGCATATGTCTCTCTCGAAACCATGTACGAAACCATGGACGCATTTTTTTGCTGTCAATATGATGAGAATATTAAATGTATGATTTGTTCACAAAGTATTACGAGGAAAACGGTTGTATAACATAAAACGGCATTATACTACATGTTACTGATGAAACATTAAAAGGTTAAGTGTTATCATCATCATCATCATCATCATCATCTCTGTACGTCGATCCTTTCAGCAGATGTACGAATAATGTGGTTAGCTCTTCAATTTAAACTCACTGATTTACAATGTGATGTTAAATGAAAGCTAGATGTAAGGACTTGACAAATGTTGAACTTTCAAATCTTGACCAAAAAATAAATATCCGAAACGTCGTTCTTTCGCTTGCTCTGTTGAAGCCATGTTCGCTATAACTTACGTTTGTGAAAAACTATTTTCAACAATTAAAGTGGTAAAAAGCAAATTTAGATCACGACTGACAGACAAATACCTTCGTGATCAACTACGACTGGCAGTAAGTGACATAGTTCCTGATTTTGAAACTTTGTCGCAGACACATTCTGAAGACAGTCAATTTTAGGTTGTGATATTGTTCATTTATTGTTCATTTCTTTCTTCGTTACACGTACTAAACATTAGTTTGTAGCCTTGTACTGTATAAAATTATATTTAAGTGCTTGACGTAAGGAAAATGAAAATTCGTTAATAAGTCAGACAGTTGCTTTACTTTCCCTTCGGGTGTCCGCCTCCCTCCACAGGTGCTATGCACGTTGCAGGTTACACCAGCGAATAGGGATTGTAAAGAATGGACACTTCGCGTCGGTACCTTTGATGTAGCCGGACTGATTTCAATGACCTTCAAGCCAGCTAGAGCGTGAGATTCTGCTTTCTCCCTAGAGTTGGCGCTGACATCACACCAGCTAGCAGTCGACACAGCGGAAATATAACACATATAATTAATACATCTAGGTACATTATGTACTCAAATAAAATAAATTGGATCCATAAAATAATAAATCCGTCATTAACTGTAATGTATAGACTCTAGAGTTCCTTTGTAATGAGAGTTGAGACGTTGACCCCAACAACAATTAAAATATGTAATGATTTGATAGCGCTGAAAATGGAAAAACAAAACTCTTACGAGAAGTAAAACCATATACCTATATTATATTATATACAAATATTAAACGAATTAGATACTTAATTTTATAATGTATTATATTATTTTATAATATAATGTATTATATCTGAAATATAAAATATTATTATTACAACTAGTTTGTCACTGAGAAATAAGGAAAAGCTGTTAACTTGAATTTATTTGAAGCAAAGCGTTACTGGATTATGCAATAAGGTAGGCGATGTTTGAATCCTGTGTCTCAACTCTATTCTCAATTATTATCTTAGCGTATGCTCGTTTACACTAACCTCTAGCGCTTGAAAGTGGAACTAAACGCTGGCGCACAGAGAAACAAAACACAGGAAAATTCACTCAGTGTCCATTCTTTATCATCCCTATTCGCTGGTAAACATACGAATTCTAAATGAGACAAATGAACAGCTTCAAATACTTGGGGTGTACTATAAGCAGTAACAAGAGCTGCTGCCAGGAAGTCAAAAGGAGGATAACAATGGCCAAGGAAGCTTTTAATAGAAAAAGGAGCATCTAATGCGAACCTGTGGAAAAATAACTAAGGAAGAGACTAGTGAAATGCTTTGTATGGAGTGTGGCATTGTATGGGACAGAAACATGGACATTACGACCAAGTGAAGAGAAATGACTAGAAGCATTTGAAATGTGGATATCGAGAAGAATGGAGCGTGTGAAATGGACAGACAGAATAAGAAATGAAGCTGTGTTGGAAAGAGTGGGTGAAGAAAGAATGATGCTGAAACTGATCAGGAAGAGGAAAAGGAATTGGCTGGGTCACTGGCTGAGAAGAAACTGCCTACTGAAGGATGCACTGGAAGGAATGGTGAACGGGAGAAGAGTTCGGGGCAGAAGATATCACTCAGATATTAGACAACATTAATATATGTGGATTATTATTATTATTATTATTATTATTATTATTATTATTATTATTATTATTATTATTAACACAGGACAATTCGCTCAGTGTCCATTCTTTATCATCCCTATTCGCTGGTTACACAGTGGCTCGGCACACGATTACATTTTCGCCACCGCTGATTTATATAATTTATATTTTTCGTAATCTGTCGTGGACACCTCTAAACCGTGAAGATAAACTTCGTTCATGAAGACACTTATTGCCCGTGCCTGGTGCAGGTAAAAACGTGCACTAGAAATCTGTGTTTTTCAATTTAAAAATATGAGAAAGACGGTCGTGGTCAATTTGACTGAAGGAGGAAAGTGTTGCCGCCAGCCATAGCGGAGCGGTGACGTCAAGAGTTCTATCAGAGGAAGGCAACAAGGAAAACGTGTGCGAAGCGAGTCTATTCGGAGCTTCCAGCGGACGAGGATTGCTGTGCTGGTCTGGTACAGGTTCGACAGGTACAGTAATTATGTGTATTAAGACGAACTGACATTCTGCAGCATTTCTACGAGTTGTCAAGCACTGTATTCTGAGTGAATAGATGCGTGTGAATAGTATTTGTGTTGCCATTTTGAGGCTCTTTCCGGCATTTGTGCGGACGCTTGCATAAGATAGTGTAACGTGTGTTTCCTTCCTCACGATCATTACATTACATTTCAAACTTCCCAGAGCATTCTTCTCCCGAATATTACAACTACAGTTTTTTTAATTCTTCGCAAACATAAATCAGTCAATTACGAATGAACACCGATGAAATTAACACAATGGATAATAATGTTCTCATGTGACGAAACAATGAATGAATTTAGTTTCGAACTACGGTACTCTATGAATGTGTAGATACAGTCATGTTTATAGATAATGTTAAATCGGTGTCAGATCATGTTTTTATTTATGTTTTCCTATAATTCGACGACGCTCTATCAAGTACTAGGTTATTTAGCGTCGATTGAATTAGAGATAGCGAGTAGAGGCCAAGGATTCGACATAGATTGCCTAACATTCGCCTTACGGGGAAAAAAAACCCAAGCCGGAATCGAACCCACGCCCAGCGTAACTCCGCACTAGTGCCGAAGCTACTCCGATGACTTCTTGCAATGATGATGATGGTGATAAACTTGTTATGAGGGGATTTACACAGAATCATTGGTGCGGAATGCGTGGTGCGTCTCGGCCAAGGTCTCTCTGCGCAGACCTTGGAGCTCTCCAACACAACATGGGAATAATTCAGGCCTGTGTGTCGCGGTGCACAATGTGGCTAGACAAAACTACTTCATTCTTGAGTGGCAGATTTTCATAAATTGTTACGTATGCACTACTTGTATTATTTCGTGTGCAGATTCTCATTACGTTGGGGTAAGAGAAATTACCTCTTCTCAAGGGGTGTAACTGAATGAAGCTAATAACGTCATTCCTATTTGTAATAGGCTATAATATACGGAAACTCCGTAATTAACCATAATATGCCGTTGACTCGCTTATGCCGTTTTTGCGCTCACAAAAGGATATGCGGTTTTAGGATTGACATTCGTATCTGTGATCTGTGTTAGGTATCGTGTCAGCTTTTGATGGTTTATGCATAATAGGCAGAGAAGAGCTGTCGTGGACGTATAATACTGGGCCTAGGGGTGACTTGCCCCCACCCCCTTAGCATCGTATAATTAAATGGACATTATCTTTGCGGGCAGAGAAAGTGTTAATAAATGAATACGAACCCAATATATGATAGTACTCACCCTATATCTTATTTGCTGTCTTCACTCTTACTGTTGTACACTGGAAGACGGGTAGAACTAAATAAATAAATGAGAAGCAAATAAATAAATAAAAAATAAATAAGTAAACAAATATACGAAAAAAGCAAATAAATAAATAATAAACAACTAACAATTGATAAACAAATAGATAAAAACAAATAAATGAATAAATTAATTAACAAAGAAATAAAAAATAAGCAATTAAATAAATAGTGAATAAAATAAAGAAACAAAAAATAAAATCAATAAAGAATAAAGACGCAAATAAATAAAAAGTAAACAAATAAATAACAATTAAAATAAATAAGCAAATAAATAAACAGGAATAAAAAAGCCAATAAATAAATAAATAAATAGCAATTAATAAACAAATACAAATGAATAAATAAATTATAATAAAAATAAACAAATGAATAAATAGGCCCAAATAAATAATAAATGAATAAAAATAAACAAAGGAATAAGGAATAGTGTAGGACTATTTAAAAAAAACTACAAATAATGCCCATGACTTGTCAGTATATTTTTTCATTAATAGTCTTCCTCGTATGTAATCGTGAAAACTTTGTAACTAATTCAACAGTTCATAGCATAAATACACGTCAAAAATGACTTTCATACTCCATCGGCAAGTCTATCGTGCTATCAAAAAGGAGTGCGTTATATGGCAGTAAAATTTTTTAATAGCCTCCCTATCGATATAAAAAATGAAACTCAAAACATAAAATTATTTAGGGCCAAATTAAAGAAGTACCTAATTTCTCACGCCTTCTATTCTGTAGGTGAATTCATGACATTCAATAACACTTCATGAAATTGATACTAAAACTTTGTGTTGTACTAGTAGACTATATTGTAAATCTCGTCTGTATATATTTCATCTAGACTGTGACTATAAATTAAGACTTTATAATAGTATTAAGTTTTTTGACTTGTTCCATATTCTAGCTGTGAAGCAATGTACGAATACCATGGAATGTTAATAAATACAATACAGTACAATACAATACAATACATGAACTTGGACTGTAACGCAACCGAATGCATGGCACCACGAGACGTCAACATTTAACGAAGAATCATCGGGGAAAAATAAACGTGTTACACACTTCTGTTTGCGTAATTATTTAATAACAGATTAATTTACTTTTTTGAATCTTGCATAAAATTAAACATTACGTAAATAATACAATAATAACAGAATAGCTCACTTTCTTCAGAACCGAAGCTGCTGCTGCTGCCTTTTAAGGAACCCGGAGGTTCATTGCCGCCCTCACAGAAGCCCGCCATTGGTCCCTATCCTGAGCAAGATTAATCCAGTCTCTATCGTCATATCCCACCTCCCTCAAATCCATTTTAATATTATCCTCCCATCTATGTCTCGACCTCCCCAAAGGCCTTTTTCCCTCCGGCCTTCCAACTAACACTCTATATGCATTTCTGGATTCGCCCATACGTGCTACATGCCCTGCCCATCTCAAACGTCTGGATTTAATGTTCCTAATTATGTCAGGTGAAGAATACAATGCGTGCAGTTCTGTGTTGTGTAACTTTCTCCATTCTCCTGTAACTTCATCCCTCTTAGCCCAATAGTAATGTGCGTTACAAGAGCGGTATGTTGATGTTTTCATGTTCGAGAAAAAGATTGAAAAAGCGAAACGTAGTTGAGCTTTTTTAATTTCCGAGAATTGAAAGAAAACATACCGCTCGTGTATCGTACATTATTTTGTGCGAAGATCGTTTATTACATACCTGAAAGAGGAATTTCTAATTAGTTGCAATGAAATCTCCATGTTGGTTTCTGTTCAATGACGGCAACTTTTAAAAACAAAAATATCTATCTTCAACATTGTTGCTGTAAAATGTTTTCTGTCTTTACTATATTCCAGCAGGCCGTGATATACGTCTGTCTTCCCCCTCCCCCCCAGTCTATAAATGCGAACTTAAAACAAACGGTTAAGGTTATGTAATGATTTATTTTTCATTTTAATAAAATTATTTATATAACATATTGCAGTAATAACATCGGCATCTGGAATCTTGTTAATTTTTTCACGGCTTCCTTAATGTTACTTGCATCACGAATGCAGTAACTTTAGTGGAGTTGTAGAGTTTACTTAATTTTTGCAAATATTTAAAAACAATAATTAACATTGCAATTAGGTGAAATTGCAGTGGTAAGTTTCCAATTTATAATTATTACTATGTTAAACGTCTCTAAAAATAATATGTTAAAAGCCTAAAGCAGTAAAATGAATATGGCGCTTAAGCGGTAAGAAGAGGGAAATTGTTATGTGTGTTATGTTGGGAATACTGAATGTGGTATTTCACACTTACCACGTATTGGTTTTGTGCGGAAAGCAAGCAAATACTCACGATCTCGCACAAATTATTTTCCTAAGAACCTTATTTTCAAACACCGTTAACCTCTGTTCTTCCCTCAAAGTGAGAGTCCAAGTTTCACAACCATACAGAACAACCGGTAATATAACTTTTTTATAAATTCTAATATTTCAGATTTTTTGACAACAGACTGGATGATAAAAGCTTCTCAACCGAATAATAACACGCATTTATATTTGTTACTGTTGCTCCGAGATATTTGAATTTTTGCACCCCTTCAAAGAGTAAAATTTCAATTTTTTGCTATCTATGATTATGGCCTTTCCAAAGACCGCAGGCTGTTTTGTCAAACGGGAAGTTTATTATTCTTCGGAGTCCTCAAATTCATTCCAGACGTCAAAATAAACATTGTTTCACGATCCAGCAGAGGTTTATGAATAACACCTACATTAATATCGATCCGTTTGAAAGGATAAAGTCAGTATTTTTTGTAACCACTGAGTTGTACAGGGACATCACTTTATTTTACCAACATTTTTAACATTAACCTGGCTATACTCGGAAACACTGTTGCCCCCTTCCATTACAGGAGTTTGATGTTACGAGTGCAATATGTAAACAAATCATTTTACTAGCTATAGGAGGAGAGAAAAGTAGTGTATCCATTTATGTTGTAGGGAAATACGATATTACGATTTTCAGTTTGATCATCACTTTTATGGAATTTATCAAAATACAGTGGAGTAGTAACATTTTTTTTCAAAAACTGAACTTTTCAGGCGGCTATGTTCGTTATGTAATGTCTACTTTATTTAGCATATTAATTATTGATGTTAACATACAATATAGAGTGCATTTAAATTAAGGGGGTCATAAGTAAAGGGCTGTAAGTGCACTTAAGTTACTTTTGAGAAAATGGGGTTTAAATATTTAAGCGTTCGTAAAATCGGTGAAATTTTTATTTAAATTTTAATGTGTGATGCGATTAAAATATCCCTTTGCCACTAAAATTTTAGATACTTTTTCTTACATTGGATGCACTTAACTCATGTTATTACAAATGTCACTAGCATTCCTTTGCTTCTAGCCACCTCAATTCAAAAAAAAGCTAATCTGAATTTTTAAACAAGTTGCTGAAAATGGTTGCCGTTCATTACAATGCAGGCTTCAATTCAGTACGCATATTATTAAAAACATTTTGAAGCATATTCTCTAAAAATTGAATTTATCGTTTCTTGAATATAATTTTTTAGTACGATATTATTAATATAGGTTCTTTCTTCTATAGAAAACGCAACCATATTTCTGAAACACACTATACACTGCAGTGTTTACTTCACTGCTTGAAGACTTCGAACGCAACAGCGGCCGTAAGTTTGTGTGTCTGACGGGAGCAAGGACATTAGTGAAGGGGTGGGAGTGAGGTACATTCAGAAATGCAGGTACAATAAAAATGCAAGTAAAAATAAAATGATGTCCCTGTATTAGCACTTCCAGCAAATCCAGCCCTGCCGTCACCACGGAGTTTCACAGTCCGTCTTGCAGCATGAGCAAGAAATCTCTATCGTACTGATCGTGGACCACAATGAGGAAGGAAACGGATCGCGCCCAGTTGCTTTCCTTATCGCTGTATCAAGAGGGGGCGGGAGTTGAGACTTCCCACCCTTGGGAATGATAGTGGCGAAGAATCAAATTATTGAAACGCTCAACATCCAAGCAGAAATCGTACCTACATCGCTTCAAGGCCGGTTTGCGAGAAAGCTATAGCTATTCTGTCGTTATGGAACGAACTTTTCTCAGAGTCTAAATAATACAGGTCGTTGCTATGCAATATTTAACGATTTGTTACTATTTCGTCGTTAAACGGAAAGCGATGCAAAACTACATCGTAATCTGCGCAGATAATTAAACGTGTCGCTATAACAGTAACACTGTGTTTTTGGCAGAAAGCAATATCCTCCATCCTTCCCAGGCAATACAAAGTGAAAAGAAAATGTTTATCCTGAAAAGGAAATAAAAAAGAGCAAAACTGTATTAATCTCTTCGTTTGAAATATATCAAAGAATAACCCCCTGAAATTAGTGGCATTACTTACAGAATGAATCGTAACTAATGTCAATAATTTCAGGGGGTTATTCGTTGAGATATTTCAAACGAAGAGATTAATATAATTTTGTTCGTTTTTGAATCCTTTCCGAAAAAGAAAATTATATGGAACATTTCGCACCGTGTTTTGGGAAAGCCATTGATTGAATTCCCAATATCCTCACAAGGGAACCGTCCCACGTCTTGGTGGTTGAATTTATTATAAATGCGTATGCACTGTATACAGGGTGATTCACGAGGATTTACCGCCACTTCCGAAGCTTATTTCCGAAAATATTCTGAATAAAAAATGTCATATAAACATGTATCCTGATCTGAATATTTTCAGAGTTGCACTAATTTGAAGTTGTTTGTAAAAATTTATTTTTTCTTTAGTTTTAAAGATAAAAAATATTACAAATAGAGCCATCGGCGTGGCTCAGTCGGTTAAGGCGCTTGCCTGCCGGTCTGAAGTTGTGTTCGGGCGCGGGTTCGATCCCCGCTTGGGCTGATTACCTGGTTGGGTTTTTTCCGAGGTTTTCCCCAACCGTAATGTGAATGCAAGGTAATCTATGGCGAATCCTCGGCCTCATCTCGCCAAATATCATCTCGCTATCACCAATCTCATCGACGCTAAATAACCTAGTAGTTGATACAGCGTCGTTAAATAACCAACTAAAATAAAAAAAATATTACAAATAGATAATGAAGTATTCAGAAGTGTCATTTCTTTAATTGGCTAGTGTTCTGAAGCTATAAATGTGTTGTTAAAATTGCTTTGTACATATTTTGTTTTTCAATTTTTAACTAAAACTGACATCATTCTTACACTCTTATTGACTTTAGGAACTTGATTCTTTACAGTTTAATTATGCATCCTAATGTACAGTCTTTAAGAATTTACAAGAGTGGCGTGATTTGTAACAATGTTCTAATAAATGCGTAAGAAATAGTAATATACGTTACAAGAGCGGTATGTTGACGTTTTCGTGTTCGAAGAAAAGATTGAAAAAGCGAAACGTAGTTGAGCTTTTTTAATTTCCGAGAACATGAAAACAATCATACCGCTCGTGTATCGTACATTATTTTGTGCGAAGATCGTTTATTACATACCTGAAAGACGAATTTCTAATTACTTGCAATGAAATCTCCATGTTGGTTTCTGTTTAATGACGGCATCTTCGGAAAACCAAAATATCTTTCTTCAACATTGTTGCTATAAAATGTTTTCTGTGTTTACTATACTCCAGCAGGCCGTGATATACGTCTGTCTTTTTTCCCCCCCAGTCTATAAATGCGAACTTAAAACAAACGGTAAGGTTATGTAATGATTTATTTTTCATTTTAATATTTTAACAATATTATTTATATACTTCTAATTGTTCTAAAATTTCGTCATTCCTTTTTCGGTCTAAAAGAGTATATCCTGCTGTCCTTCTCAAAAATTTCATTTCCGTTGCTTTGATTCTGTTCATGTCTTTTTTTCTTTAATGACCAGATACAAATTCAATTGGCTAGATCATGTAAGAAGAATGGAAAATTCAAGAATCCCAAAAATTATGATGCAATATAAACCTAGAGGACATCGTCGACCAGGAAGACCTTTAAGAAGACTGCTAGATGGGGCCGAAACAGGTCTACAGAGGCCTCATTCGTAAAGGATGATGATGATGATTATTTATATAACATATTGCAGTAATAACATCGGCATCTGGAATCTTGTCGATTTTTTCACTGCTTCCTTAATGTTACTTGTATCAGGAATGCAATAAGTTTCGTGGAGTAGTAGACTTTTCTTAATTTCTGCAAATATTTAAAAACAATAATTAACATTGCAATTTAGGTGAAATTGCAGTGGTAAGTTTCCAATTTATAATTATTACTATGTTCAACGTCTCTAGAAATAATATGTTAAAAGCCTAAAGCAGTAAAATGAATGTCGCGCTTAAGCGGTAAGAAGAGGGAAATTGTTATGTGTGTTAGGTTGGGAATACTGAATGTGGTATTTCACACTTGCCGCGTATTGGTTCTGTGCGGAAGACAAGCAAATACGCACGATCTCGCACAAATGTAATTTTTTATTTAAAAATCGGGGGAAAAAAAATTCTAAACGAATCAACTATGGAATTCACAACATATTTTTAGCTTCACAATGCTAGCTAATTAAAGAAATGATACTCCTGAATAGTTCATTGTTTATCTGTAATATTCTTTTACCCTTAAAACTCAAGAATAAAGGTATTTTACAAACAACTTCAAATTAGTGTAATTCTGAAAATATTGAGATTAGGGCAAATGTTTATATGACCTTTTTTGCTCAGAATGTCTTCGGAAATAAGCTCCGTAAGGGACGGTAAATCGTAGTGAATCACCCTGTATAAAGGAAAGGCAGATTGAAATAATATATCCTACCTACTGATGGAATTTTGAAACTATACTTTTCTTTCCAGAGCTTAGACTAGTTTTGAATCAAAAGAATGCAAGAATACCTCAACCTCCAAAAGAATCTCTTAAATTTCTGATAGCGTTTGGAACGCCGTATTTATGCAAAATAAGCGAGATATCTCCTTGAAATTGGGAATGTTTTCAGTATATCAGTTCCAATACAGAGTAAAAATTCTAGGAGTTACTTTCTGAACAAGACACACATAGCCCATTAATAATTTTTCACTTGATTACTACTATAACATTTTTTTTATTTTGTATTCACTTTGTTTATGTTTATATTCCAAGTACAACATAAATTAAATACTTAAAAGGTCAAAACACAACAGTGTTCATAAGTGAAGATTAAAAATAATGGAGATAATTATTACAGCTGTCTGAACACTATTTATTGATAAAATAAATAAAATAATAAAACTGGTTAGAAACCATACATGTTTCGGGGGCTATGCTCCCCCATCTTCAGTGGTTGTACCACGACTGCAACAAGAGAATGGAATGTATAAAGATCTTGAATTTCAATTCAATACATTAGATCATTTTACTTTTTAACGATATTGTCTCAGACTTAGTATTTTATAAATTTTATATTTTTGTAGCATATTCAAGATCTTTATACATTCCGTTCTCTTGTTGCAGTCGTGGTACAACCACTGAAGATGGGAGAGCATAGCCCCCGAAACATGTATGGTTTCTAACCAGTTTTATTATTTTATTTATTTTATCAATAAACAGTGTTCAGACAACTGTAATAATTATCTCCATATTTTGAATCTACAACATAAATATTTGTTAATAAGTTTTCTTTATTATGCAAATTATATCACGACCCCTCTCGGCTGTCGCGCTCCACACTTTGTGAACCACTGCACTACAGTGATCATTACCAACATCTCGAAGTTGTTGAATTCGTTGTGTAGTTGGCTGCAGGATGACGAACCCCATGGAGCTGTTCCACACGCCCGCCTTCCCCCTCAAGCTGCTGGAGCTGGTACTGTGCTGCGTGTGCGTGGCGCTGTTCGCGTCCAGCACGGTCTCCTTCTCGATGACGATCGCCAGGTGGATCGTGGTGGTCGGCGCCTTCGTGGGCTTCCTCATGATCTGCGTCATAGAGATCTTGGGCGCAATCATCGGCAGCCCGTTGCACAAAACTCTGGTGAGTTGTTAAATACTAACAAGTTACTTTCCTAGTTATCAGGCCACGTTTTTGGCCAGAACATTGTGGTGAAGGCCGTTTTTTGGCCAGAACGTTGTGATCAAGCACCGTTTTTGATCAAAACAGTGTGATTAAGCCCCGTTTTTTGGCCAGAACGTTGTGATCAAACCCCGTTTTTGATCAAAACAGTGTGATTAAGCCCCGTTTTTTGGCCAGAACGTTGTGATCAAGGCCCGTTTTTGACCAGAACGTTGTGATCAAATGTCGTTTTGGTTAGAACTTTATGATCAAGCTCCGTTTTTGGCCAAAATGTTGTGATCAAATCTCGTTTTGGTCAGAGCTTTATGATCAAGACACTTTTGGCCAGAACTTTGTGATTAAGCCCTGTTTTTGGCCAAAATGTTGTGATCAAATCTCGTTTTGGTCAGAACTTTATGATCAAGACACGTTTTTGGCCAGAACTTTGTGATTAAGCCCTGTTTTTGGCCAAAATGTTGTGATCAAATCTCATTTTGGTCAGAACTTTATGATCAAGACACGTTTTTGGCCAGAACTTTGTTATTAAGCCCTGTTTTTGGCCAAAATGTTGTGATCAAATCTCGTTTTGGTCAGAACTTTATGATCAAGACACGTTTTTGATCAGAACGTTGTAATCGAGCCCCGTTTCTGATCAGACTGCAAGTGACGTCCGTTCATGTTGCAGCGCCTGGTGGTCAGCCTTCCCGCCGCAGCGCTGTTCGTGACGGCAGGCGGCATGTTGCTGGAGAAGGCGAGTGACGGCACGTTTATCGTCGCTGGCATCCTGGGCATCATAAACGGCGTGGTCTACCTGGTTGACTTCATACTGCTCGCGTCGGGCCGCATGTGACGTCCAGGCTGGTCTCTCTCATGTGTTGGGTGTCGGCGGAAACGCGTCTCTGGAGGTAAAGACGTGTGGCGGAGGGTGACTCGACAAAGTCATTGTTACAGTCACATCGTTTGTGTGTGGGCGAGCAAGATCTTTCATGTGGAAGCTGTTGACTTTGTGTTTTGAAATATGGAGCGATGCGACGAGCACTTGCAGGACGGAGTACGGCACGATAGAGGACTGGACTCTGCACACTTGCCAGAGCCAGTTTGATGACCTTTTACTGAGGCAATTCCCAGGGAACTCCGTTGAGTCATGCTGAACAAAGCTAAAGATAGATTCCTATAACACATATTGCTAACTTCGTGAAGAAATGTGGGCGACGTTGTGTGCAGTGCCTAGTTGCCATGTTCCACACTGGACACACATTCCAATGCCATGTCCAGCGAAGGGCGATTTCTATAATGTGACAAAGCCCTTGGTACGGCTTCTGCAGGTGTTTTCATAGGGCAACTTCTCGGAAGACCGCAGATACTTCTGACAGAAAAAGCAGGACAAATGAATTGCACAAAGTTCCGTCAAGGCCAGTACTTACCTCTAGGTCGTTCTGTCTGCTCAGCATTGGAATGCAGTTGTGTGAATCTCTTACTGTGGAGTCTCGTTTGCACTGGTAGAGTAAGCAGGATAACTAGGGCCATTAGCAAAAGTTACATTACTGTTATGTTGTGAACAATTTGGGAAGTAGTTGGTAGCACTGCAGGGTAGCACATACCACTAATCCGACTTCTTCACTTGACCCATGTTGAATAGTCTAGTCATAAACTGCCAAGCCTTTGTTATCAACTGAAGTGACACGCATTACAGGTTGCATTCTAACTCCTGACCAGTTGCTCATCACAGTTCTGAACTAAAGGAGAGAACTAGCACAGTAATACAACAATGAGCTGCAGGAATCTCTCTGTCTGAAGCTCTGTCCTATCCTAGGCGTCGATCTGGCTTACTCTAGGTCATGAAAATTCCTCTAGGTGACCCATTTGTGTGAGGTTTTCTGGTGTTTTCTGTCATGTAATGGCTAATTTTATTTGCCCAGAAATGTTAGCCCGTTTTATACCTAAGGCTTGCAGAGAGTGCGTCCTTATTGCAAGGGGTAACACTCCATTCCACCCTTGTTCAACAGTACACTTGATGAGGTCGTTAAACTCCCCTCCCCCCACGGATAAAGGTCCAACGTTTGATTTTCATAATGACCCCCCCCCCCTTCTTGTATTTTAAATTCAAATTAGTCTGCTTGAGGCGGCGGATTGGACCTTGCTAGATGGCTGCACTATCACGTGACTGCTGTATTAATCTGTTTCCTATAAAGCAGTGGAATGGAACAGGTGCATTATAGGACCCACCCTAAATATAAGAATATGCAAAGCCACAAAAAAAAAGGTCAAAGGAAGTAGCGTTTCGATCAATTAAATTATCGATATATATCGTTTTTATTATGTTGCCAACCAACGAATATTGTAGTAAATTAGTTTGATTTTAATCATGGCGGCAATTTCCAATGCTATAGTTAAACATCAAAAAGAAGTGGATCAAATTCTTCATGTCTGCTTAAAATGTAAGCCTAGAATTTGAAATTATGGAATTATAAAGAGAACGTTTTTACTTGCCTTATCCATGAATACAGATATGTTCTATAGTTTTTTTTATGTGATTGTGGTACTGTATGTTCTGCGAAACATGTAATTCCGGGATGAGTTTGAAGAAATGAAAAAGTAAACGAGATGCACTCATGTGGAGATGTCATCGGAAAATGCAAGATATTAAATGATAAACACAGGAACGCCGTATCGCAGCACTTTGTGAAATCACTTGTATAACGGAGAAAATGAAACGAAACATCTGCATGATAATGTTTACAATAATTTTTTATTTAAATTTTTTGGTCCACGGAATATACTAGTAAAAATGTGTTTTTGGAAACACTGGTATTTTCCTAGGACTAAAAATGCAGCATAAATTGAGTAAAATTAGTATTTTACGTGGACCATATTGAATTTGTGGTAAAATATTTTAAGTTTAGCTTTGGTTTGTTTCTTTAATTTTATTTTGAATAAAATATAATACATTGTAAAAGAAAGGTGACTAATATGCGCTTATTTTCATTGTTGTTGGTTTCATTAAATGATACACGTTTGTAGTATGCTTTAGTTTTGTTAAGATGGCATACTTGATTAATAATCGAAACTATACGATATATAATCGATACTATGGAATACTCGGGGTGGGTACTATAATGCATTTGTTCCAGTAGAATATTGCGAGCTGCTATCCTGATTACGCTACCAATGTAAACTGGCTCCCAGTGCTATCCTAACATCTTCCGCTGTGTCTTGTGTTCAACACGATTTATTCGTGGTCAGTCAAGCATGGCCTCCACAATCTCAACTTCGCTGCATACACCAATATTCTTTTGTAAATTATATTGTTGTTTAATCTCATGTTTGTAATGTACAGATTTGTACTTAATATAAGTAATTGATTTTGTTATGCTTGTCTCATTTCAAATTTCCCACGTAATTCGTTTGAAACTTACTTACTTACTTCCTGGCTTTTAAGGAATCCGGAGGTTCATTGCCGCCCTCACATAAGCCCGCCATTGGTCCCTATCCTGAGCAAGATTAATCCATTCTCTATCACCTAAGCACCTTATTCTTAAACACCCTTAACCTATGTTCCTCTCTCAAAGTGTGAGTCCAAGTTTCACAACCATAAAGAACAACCGTTAATATAACTGTTTTATAGATTCTAACTTTCAGTTTTTTTGACAGCAGACTGGATGATAACTAATTAAGTTTATTATTTTATTTTCAATTTATGTTTCCCATAGACTCCATAGCTCTGTGTAGCTCCGGAATTCGCCCGAAGCTTTTCTGCTTGTAAGCCCCGTAATATGTTTGAAGTACTCGAAGCTCGGCCCGTACTCGTGGAGGACCTCTTGCTTCACGGACATACCCGGCTTTTCTTCGGTCCGTCCACGCTTCTTTTTGCCCTGGTCGTCGCGTGTTCGTGCCAGTTACTTTTCTTTTCTTTTCCATTTCTTTTCTCTTGCGCGAACTGTACGCTATTTCAGTCGTTTCTGCATTGCTTTTATCGAATACAATTTTTCAGCGATTTGTCGAGAGCGATCGTTGCAGATTGCAACTGCATTACATGACAATAATGTTACTTTGTAAGAACTGTATACCACTTTTTTTTTCTAATATAACATGAATATTCTTATTTTCTTAGTAACGGAAAGATGTACTGCAATCTTCTTTCCTTTTATGTTTGTGTATCGTAAATTTCAATCGCTGTTTCTTGGGTTAAGCACTATGACGTACCAGATAATGCGAGTTGCTAGTGGTTCACATTTGACTATCTGCCAGGGGTTTTCTTGTTACTACCGCAATGTCCTTGAGATGTTATCGAGGGCTTGCACGCAAGTCGGAGCAATTAACTGGCAGAATTGTATTTCTTTTTGTTTCGAATTTGACTGATGGAGATATGAACACTTCACTAACCGACATCACTCCTAAAGCACATCGCGTTTTAAAATAATGTGATCTAATGTTAAACCTGTGAACGACATACTTACTTCATCACTATGCGTTTTACACGATTCTCAGCAATTCAACTCCTTTGGCATGTTGTGGATGACATCACATAGGTACTGTTCACGGTTCATTTAAGACATTATCAGGAGTGGTATCGTCACGTGATGTGAAGTAGCTTAAGTCTCTACTTCTATACACGATTTTTACGACTTACTTACTTACTGGCTTTTAAGGAACCCGCAGATTCATTGCCGCCGTCACATAAGCCCGCCATTGGTCCCTATCCTGAGCAAGATTAATCCAGTCTCTACCATCATATCCCACTTCCCTCAAATTCATTTTAATATTATCTTCCCATCTACGTCTCGGCCTCCCCAAAGGTCTTTTTCCCTCCGGCCTCCCAACTAACACTCTATATCCATTTCTGGATTCGCCCATACGTGCTACATGCCCTGCCCATCTCAAACGTCTGGATTTAATGTTCCTAATTACGTCAGGTGAAGAATACAATGCGTGCAGTTCTGCGTTGTGTAACTTTCTCCATTCTCCTGTAACTTCATCCCTCTTAGCCCCAAATATTTTCTAAGCATCTTATTCTCAAACACCCTTAATCTCTGTTCCTCTCTCAAAGTGAGAGTCCAAGTTTCACAACCATACAGAACAACCGGTGATATAACTGTTTTATAAATTCTAACTTTAAGATTTTTTGACAGCAGACTAGATGACAAAAGCTTCTCAACCGAATAATAACAGGCATTTCTCATATTTATTCTGCGTTTAATTTCCTCCCGAGTATCATTTATATTTGTTACTGTTGCTCCAAAATATTTGAACTTCTCCACCTCTTCAAAAGATAAATTTCCAATTTTTATATTTCCAATTCGTACAATATTCTCGTCACGAGACATAATCACATATTTTGTCTTTTCAGGATTTACTCCCAAACCTATCTCTTTACTTGCTTCCAGTAAAATTTCCGTGTTTTCCCTAATCGTTTGTGGATTTTCTCCTAACATATTCACGTCATCCGCATAGACAAGCAGCTGATGTAACCCGTTCAATTCTAAACCCTCTCTGTTATCCTGGACTTTCCTAATGGTATACTCTAGAGCGAAGTTAAAAAGTAAAGATGATAGTGCATCTCCTTGCTTTAGCCCACAGTGAATTGGAAACGCATCAGATAGAAACTGGCCTATACGGACTCTGCTGTATGTTTCACTGAGACACATTTTAATTAATCGAACTAGTTTCTTGGGAATACCAAACTCAATAAGAATATCATATAATACTTCCCTCTTAGCCGAGTCATATGCCTTTTTGAAATCTATGAATAACTGATGCACTGTACGCTTATACTCCCATTTTCTCTCCATTATCTATCGAATAAAAGTCTAAATAAATATATCGTGTGAAACAGAAGTCAGTTGACAAATAGGAAATACATTATAATTGGAAATACAATTTGTATAGTATGTTCACTACTATAAATATTAAAAACTTGCTCCATTTACTTTAAGACAGTGTCTCACTCGATCCTGACATTCTTCGGTGACGCTTAAAAGTGTTGCAGGTGGAATGTGCTGGATAACATGGATGATCCTTGTTTCAAGTCATCTAAGTTAGGCTAATAATACTCCTCAATTGTAGGCCATCTATCCCGGAAAAATGCTGGCCATCTCTCCTCTTTTTACGGGAGAGATGGCCATACCGCGTAATAAAAACTGGCAACAGTGGAGAGAACAAATACAGTTGAGATAGAATGTTTAAATACTCCTTACCTCTTTAATAATGTTTCCAGCAAATTTACTCACAAAATGCAGTATTTTCTATTGTTATTTCAGGAGGTGTAAAATTATTACTTGGTCACAAACTCACTGAACGGCTACAAAACGCGGAAATAATAACCTTACGTTTTCGCAGGTGCAACAATCATTTCGTTTAATTAACATCTGGCGGCAAATCGATTTTCATTCGAAACAGATGATTAGAATAAAAATGAGAGCGGTTGCCCGTCTCACCCGCATGGCTATCTCCCTCGGAATTACCCTATAGATGTAGGCTTTGTCTGAAAAACGTACTGTTTCACAAATCCCCATAGAAATAAATCAACGGTGTGAGGTCTGGTGACCGTGGAGACCATGACTGAGTTTCACCTCGTCCAACCCAATGCACACCGAACATCTCGTTTAGTTTCTGGGGAATTGTTAGAGCATAATGTGCCGTATCCCCATCTTTTTGGAACCGCATTCTTATCTGTTTGTTCAGTGCCAAATCATACAAGAACTCTATTACAGTGCTGTCCAGCAATTCCCCATATGTGTGGTGTTTTATATTTCCATAAAAGAAATAGGGTCCCACAACCATATCACCTAGTATTCCACACCACACCATAACTTTTGGAGCACTAGGGTTGTTAGCTTCCCGCAGCCATCTTGCGTTTTCTTTGGACCAGTATCGTGCATTTTGTGTATCAGCGTGCCCATCCAGAGAGAATAAGCATTCGTCACTGAACAGAACATGCTGAAGGGAGGATCGATCACAACACAAACGCTGTGTGATCCAGTTGCAATATCTTCCTCTTGAGTTGATCCTCTTCTTGCATTGTGTGTAAATGTTGTAATTTGTAGGGGTGAAAAGGTGCAGATTTCAACATTCTGCGAACAGATGATCTACTGATACCGTAGTTCACGTCACGACAAATGTGTGCAGTTCTTGAAAATGCTATTTCAGTATTTGGACAGTAATGTATTGCTAGGGATAGTCCTGTAACGGTTTGTATAACTAAACATAACCCTAATAGTGAACCAAAGTTCCATCATATTCTAATACACTTTCTCCACCTACATAGCGCACTGACCTTTTAGGGCTGGCCACCATCTTCGCAATCACGGCTATTGAATGCCGTCCGTCGGTAGCAGATTTGGGATGACCAATTCGTTTCTTGTCGTGCACACTGAAAGTTGTTTTAAATTTACGCAATAATTTGGCTACATTTTGGTATGATGGTTTTGGAATGTCAGGATGAAACTCGTCTTGTCTTGTGATTGTCCACAACGAGCAGTAGTAGCTTCACTCGCTGTTCAGGAGTCAACATGATCCCTTCAACTTTCAGTGAACATAAAAATATCACAACTGAAAACAATAAACAATGTTAAATACTGCTATCTTTTTCAACTCTTACTTAACTTAAAATAATCTCAATAGCTTCAAACATAAACAAAACACAAACTCTGTAGCATTGTTGTTTACTGTACCATGGCCTACTTCAATTTATGTACTGCATTTCGTTTTACATACTTATTACACAGGAACTAATTCTGGAGAATTTTAGCGGTACAAAAGGGGAATATGTACTGCCAACTTAACAGTACAATGGAAAAGGTTGCTCAGGTTACGGAAATTTTGGAGGGAACACGTCATTATGTTACTTTGTACACTAATTACTTCAGTTTTACAATTAGTAATGTTTCCCATTTGTCAACTGACTTCTGTATCACATAGTATTAAAAGTAATACTTAAAATATTAATAGCCTGCTAGCACCAGACAGCTGAATGGCTTCTGTTCTGTTCGCTTAATTACGGATCGATGAATGTTTTGTGCTGTGCTTCTAAGTCTACGAAAATAAATAACTGAGATATTTCAATTAAATCCAGATAGTTCTTGTAAGTAAAAGTGTCAGTGAATGTACGTATTGAAGTTGATGATTTGCCTGAAGAATTCATTAAAAGTAAAAAAAAGAAAAATACCTTACAAGAGAACGGATAAGGAAGTTTTTACTTCAGCTTTTACACGTTAAAAATTATTTATGTCACAGCGTAAATTTAAGATGGCGGTGTTTATGTCAATCTTTTCCAAGGCCACCTGATGCCGAAATCACAGATCTGAATCAACTGTTTTTAACACGGCCCCTTTGTATAAAGATATAAATCACTGAAATAAAGAAACGTATCCCGGATGGCTGGGTGGTTTCTTTCAGGAAATGTTGCGATGAACTTAATGCACATAACCTCTTAAAATATATATAAAAAAACAAATTATGAATCTGCCAACATAACAAGCGGAGGCTTCGCAATCT
Organism: Periplaneta americana; assembly: GCF_040183065.1. Taxonomy (NCBI): domain Eukaryota; kingdom Metazoa; phylum Arthropoda; class Insecta; order Blattodea; family Blattidae; genus Periplaneta; species Periplaneta americana. The sequence continues at coordinate 2,067,779 of NC_091122.1, forward strand.
GGTACCACCAATGCCAATGCCAATGCCAATGCCAATGCCAGTCTCTCTGGCTCGTATCACAAAATAAATGCTTATTATTTCACAGTTCTAAATCTCTCCATAAGTATCCTTATTGTAACAGTGGGAAAGTGTACGACACTTAAGGACGCCATTTGTTTTTGCTGTGCAGATGAAGTGTGTATACCTTGCCTTGCTGCCAGACTTCCTGTAGAGCTGGCAAAGACGTGGAAGTGCAATTTGTAGAGTGGGGTGTTCTCTCTTCCAATTATGTGATTACAGCTGAACATCTTGGCCACTGATCTTCACAAGAAATAAGCAAGCATTCCCCTCGTTTCAATAAAAAATTATATTCTCAAAACGCATTGATTTAATGGATTAAAGTACATAAAACTATTAGGAGAAGTACCATATGAAACATTAATTTACAAGTTGTGTGAACAGCTACTTACAAAATGCACGTAGAGTGTAGCTATGTAGGCCTGGCTGAAGAAGCTTAAGTAACTATATAAAAAGTTGTTAGCGGAACGAGACATAGGCACGAAATTGCTTCATTACGAAAAAAAAAAAAACTTTAGTCCTAGCAGAGCAATATAAGCAGACCAAGTTAGAATCTTACTTGCGCCCCGGTATTTCAAATTTAAAACTGTATAAGAGAAAAAGTCCAAGGAAAAGATAGGAAGACATGTATTAATTCTATTTTCCTACATGATTGCCTCCACATTAACGAATAACTTCAAAGAGAGAGAGAGAGATACAAACAGAATTCTCTCCAAGTGTAGGCCTACAGTACCATGACAGAATTCAGCGATGTGTAACTGCATATATATAGGGTGTCCGAGAAGTCCGTGGATTCAATTTAATTTATGTAGAAGAGTCTAAAATATATCTTATCCCTCAACTTAAAAATCGGCGTTGCACCGTTAGCCCGCTAGATGGCGTTAGTATCGGGAGTGCTGTTTGTTTAGCTGATACACTGGTTGGACCTATCTTAATTCCAGCCCGTATAAATGACGACACCCACCTGCAACTTTTACAAGAAACCCTTCCCCTTTACTGGAGCAAGTTCCCTTGGCAGTAAGTCAACGCATGTGATTGCAGACAGGTGGATTGGCCGTGGCGGACTTGTTGCTTGGCCACCAAGATCTCCTGATCTCACCAGCTTGCGGAGTTCTTCTTATGGGGTTATATGGGTATGTTAGTGTACGTCACTCCAGTAAATGATGAGGTTTTGGCCGCAGAGGACTCGAGAGTGCCATCTCTGGGTGGTTACTTTTAGTTGCCTCTCCAACTGCCCAGGGTGACGTGCTTTATGCAACTCTAATGCCGTCTAGCGGGCTAATAGCGTAACGTCCAGCCTAAGTTGTCGACAAGAAGGATTGTTTTCGCCTCTTCTGTCGCTTGAAGTTAATGCGTGTGGTCTTTTGGTATACATACACCCAAGCGTTGGGTTTTATTTTATGCGAAGTAAGATCTGTGGCTCCGAGGCAAAATGACATTTCTTAGAGTTTTTCAGGAGCGAGCCTTTGAAGTTCGAACGATCGTATAAAGTCATAGTACTCATGTTTCTTAACAACGAGTTAGAGAGTAAATTAATAGAGATATGCATACCATATTTTGCCACAATAAAAACACCATCAGGATGCACGTATACATCGCAAAATCTCATTTTCGCCAACAATTGACATATCGTCTTTTGCCTTGAAACCCCAGAGATTGTGATCGTGACCCTTCTCTGTCGCTGCGGTTCATGTCAACAATCGGAACTATTTCAGATCTTCCGTTCCGATGTCCCTACAGTTCTTCTGGAGTGCCCATTACTTCCGTTTTGTTAGAAAATGCAAAAAATAATCTTGCTGTACATGGTCCCAAGATGGAATCATGTTGAAATTTATATAGGCTACTGTAGATATCAGAAGAAGTCATGTTTTGGGGGGAGATGGCGGTCCTAACATTGATGAAGTTCAGTGAATTTATGTGAAGTAATTTCCTAGTTGAAAGAAAATCGCTCAATGGAATAGAGTGAAGAAAAGTCGTATGAAACGGGTAGAAATGTTCCAGTATTTCTCCTTGCAACAACTGTCATTTACAAATATTGCTAAAATTGTAAAATTTGACTTATCCCCGCCTGGAACCAGTACTCCTGTACAAACAGTTGCCAGAACGAATCAAATACGGACTTAGGATAAAACACAAAGGTTGACACATTGAAGGCGTTTTTAATTACAGAACTTAATTTCAAATACGATTTTCTTGATTTTTCCCCCCAATTTCTTGAAGGAAAATGAGAAAATTGGAAATTCATTTACCATAAAAATATGTCCAATAGGAATGTTACGAATAGAACGTAATTTTATGTTATAAGTAATGTAATTTTCTTTCTTCTTTTTTTTTTTTTACATGATAAATCTTAAACAGGTTATGTCTATCTAAATGAGGGGTTGGAAAGCAATGGTGGATTGTTAATGTTTAGGTGAGGGGTTTGGACTTTTTCCATTGCTGGTTGTCACAATAAAAAATTAAGACACAACGTTTCGAAGGGTGGTTCTCCCTTCGTCTTCAGGTGGAAGGAAAGAGAGAAGAGAAAAAACCTATTGTTGAGATCGTTACGTACAGCTATTCTGTATGACTGTATGAATAGCTGTACGTAACGATCCCAACAATAGGTTTTTTCTCTTCTCTCTTTCCTTCCACCTGAAGACGAAGGGAGAACCACCCTTCGAAACGTTGTGTCTTAATTTTTTATCGTGACAACCAGCAATGGAAAAAGTCCAAACCCCTCACCTAAACATTAGGTTATGTCTACATTGTGTTCACACGATTCTAAAATTGAAGAATTAGTTTTCAGTTTCCTCCACTGAATGTTGAACTAGGACAGTGAATTTCCTGCGAAGCTGTACTTCTAGTAAGTGGCCCATTTTGAGCTTCAGAAATCGGGATCACTGGCAACAATATCCGACAGTTGGAACAACGTGAATTTAAGACAAACAAATTCTAATGTTTTACGCTTTTCTACTGATTAGACGCCGGGGCACTAACACACTTCCCAATGACATAAATGCATTGCTGCTAATACATTCTTCTTCTTTAAGGGGAGAGGATGGTATTTTTTTAAACTTTTTTCCTATTTGGTGTAAAATATTAATTTTTTGTATATAGCGAGCTCATAGCTGTGGCAACTCAACCAAATAAAAATATTTTGAAAAAAAAAATATATATTTGGGGGCCCAAATTTGAAAAAAATACACCCAATGCAGGATTGTACTAAAACCGATATATCTAAACCGTTTTTAAAGATAGATTCAAACAGTTTTTTTCCAATGTATTTGCAAAAGCATGTTCTACAAACTGTCTGTAACAGAATTTTGATATTAGTCCCTACGTTTGTAAAATAAATAATTAAAATTTAATAACAATTTTCTGATTTCCTTTCTTGCAAACAAACGGACGTATTTTTTAAATGAAATCAATTAACAAAATTCTGTTACAGAGAAAAGTTTCCTAATAGTCGAAAGAATGTGTGTTATAAATTTAATGCGTATATCTTTAATAGTTCAGAAATTATATCCATTTTTGTCTGGCAATGTAGCAAAAAGAATGAAGTTACTGGAAACCGATAAAAGAGGGCGTGTGATTTAAAAATCCATAGCGCAGGAAGTTTAAAAATGACGTCTCAACATCCGATAAGGGCACAAATACCCACAAAATGTTACGCAATGCATTCCACTCATATCAAAGAGTATTTTAAAGAAAAGAAAATTGTTGAAAATGTAATTTACCGGAAACAACAATAAAAGTGGGCGAGTGATTTAAAAATCCATAAGGCAGGAAGTTTAAAAATGGCGACTCAACATCTGATAAGGGCATAAATACCCACAAAATGTTATGCTATGCATTCCACACATATCATACAGTATTTTAAAGAATTTTTTTTCTTTTGAAAATTTACAAATTTTACATCAAAAAATACCGTCCTCTCACCTTAACTTGAATTAGGGAAACGGGGACATCTTTTTACATGTAGAAATACAGTCTCAGTTTCACGACAATTCTGCAGAATTAATCTCTATTTCTCTCTCCCTCTCTCTTAATGTTTTTGTCAATGTAAGGTCAATAGAACAGTCTATGATAATTGTATAAAAAACTTATCAAACAACTCATAGTAGAAACGGTAAAAATTACGGAAAATATAAAAAATGGTCCAAGCAAAACGGACCCTAAAATGTAGGCGAACTTTCAGCTTGTGGGCAACACGACGCTGATAACGTGGTGAAAGAAGGGCATGAGAACAGTTAGCGAAATGTGAATCTCAAGACAGGGCTGAGGAAGTATTAAAAAACTATCTTCACGTACGGGGTAAACATTTCCAACCTAGAAACTAAGCGATACTTGCCCGCATGTGCGTGTATACATTGCATTGTAAAAATAGCCAAGCAAAATAAATTTGCTGTAGATTTCCGGCCATCTGGCAATGTTACATGCAAATATCAGTAATGGATAATAGTCCAGTATTAGGCCTAAACACAGATCAGGTAGGCCTATATCTTTGACGGCTGAAACCTTAGCATCGAACTCCTGTCTCATTCACAATGAAACCTAACCGTTAACTTAAAAAAGCGAATTTACCGTCAGACTAAAAAAATCGTAACACCATTCACGATGGAAACATACAGTAAACATAACCGCAAAGATACTTGGTAACCATGGAAACATAACAACGACGTCATTCCATCAAATACCTTACTATAATAATACCGGACAGCTATATACTAGCAGCATTGGCGTGAGTGCGAAAAATCGCTGACCTGACATCTAGCACAGAGGGATGGAATTACGTCCACAAATACAAATAATAACATAGCGAGATTCGGACTATTGTTTAAAACGTGAGTTACTAATGTGGAATAATATATGAAACACTTAAGAAATGTTGAATAATATTTAATGTAAAATTATTATCTTATATTAAAGCTGCATATTATGAGAAATACTGCATACTTCATATTATTTTCCCTAATTAATTGTTACATATTTTTTCTTTGGTTTACCGAGACAAAATCAATCTGATATTAGGAATGAATTTACAGTAATGTTTTATATACCCATTGCTGACAACTGCAAAGATAAAATTGATACTAATCTGATGCTTGTAATAATTAGTAAAGGCATGTGGACAACAATAAAACTTAATTTGATAAAACCTTAAAATCCAATACATTTTAACTTCTATTTATTTATTAGGTCTAAATAAAAAAACTAATTTGTATTTTTCTATCAACACAAAGACGAAGGAATTAGGCCTACTAAAGAATGTTGTTGAATTACGTTTTATGAACTGTCGGAAATCGAAAGTACGATTTGGAGCAATTTGGAATGCTGCAATTGTCACAATTATAAACAGCACATATACACCTGACATTTTAACACTAGTACTAATTCATAAAACTATTAACAAATTAACTAGCCCAGCAACAATATACATTGCAGTTGATTACAGCTTGTTTCGCGAGTATCTTCATCCCGGCAGGTAGGTAGCAGCACCAGCGTCGTTCGCATGTAAAACTGCTAGCTGTCCGGCATTATTATAATAAGGTATTTGATTTCATCAAAGTCTGTTGTAGACTTGAGCGCTCTACGATTGTATATTGTTTCAATGTAAGCATAAACATGAAAGTCGAGAGTTTCGGTAATTCTCTAGCATCTTAGAGCTTTCTGGTTGTGCTAATTGATGGCGTTACATGTCAACAATGTGCCGTTGTCTTCAGGTTTCTACCCAACGATAGCACCGATACTTTGTACTTTTTCATATTTTGAAGATTCATCACACTAGCATTCATACAAATTTCCATACTCTAGACACCCAGGAAACTTTTCTTCAAGGAAAGCCGAGCCCAGGATTCGAACCCGGGACTTCCAGACCTGGAAGCCAGCATGCTGGCTACCAGAACACAAGACAGTCTAAAGCTTGGGGTTTTCAGACTGTCCTGTTATCGTCTAACGGTAATGATAATATCATTGTTATGTAAATCGTTGTGAATCTATGGTGCGCTGTGAAAAGGGTGTAAATCAGAAATTGGTGGGTCTGCCTTACGACCTCCATGTGAATACAGAAATGTTCTTCTTCAGAAGGTATGAAGGGCATATATCTGTCCTCTTCCGTAGTGATGTAGGGCGTCATAATGCTGCACCCGTGAAACTGCACGTACTATTAATGCATCTGATGATGTAATGTAGAACTCCAAGTATTCCATGTTATTACTAAGGCTGAATGAGACAGACTAAATCGTTTTAAATGTTTCTGCCACACGGATATGTTTCGGTCAATGTAGAGTATCCACCGCCCACTGAACGAATATTTCACACTTTTATCACTGCCAATGTTGCGCTATAAACCAATTTTCGGCAATCTAATGTAAAAGACTGCCTACAAATGTTTGGAAAGTTTCAGAGAAAATACACAAATTCAATCTTCTAACACGATTTTCTTGTTTTTAAATTAAGTAATTTGCTTGGAGACATCGTTAGATATAGGCCACTCTTACACTAAACCTGGAGTAATTTAAGCTTATTAATCAGATATGATTCTACTTACTGTTTTTTTATATGCTCACCGGTATGTAATTTCTATTTTATACATATTTCATTGTTATTGCCCATCCAACGATCATTAAGAACGATGAATACTACTTAATATCTCCTATCTTTCTTCAAATAGTATTTATATGTTACTTTCATTTGTTTTCGTAAGTAACAATGATGCACATTGGGAGCAACTTATAAGAAATTATTTTCCTACACAATCCTCGCTATATTCACGTTGTTTTGAAATGATTAATCGAAGATGGTTTGCTTATTGTTTATTACACGCACATTTGTATGCAATTTCTGTTCCATACGTTTTTTTTCTATCCCAAGATCATTTAGAATGGTGAATATTATTCATGCTTGTTTTCTGTATTTCTTAAAATAATGTTATGTGGCATGTTAGTTTTTATTTGTCGTTATTTACGTAAAAATAATAATAATAATAATAATAATTTCGTACTCACTCCACATCCCTATATTCACATTTGTTTTTCAGTGATTTATTAAAGAATGTACCGGTATTTAAAAGACTAATAATTTAGAAACATGTTACATAAATCATCCCTGTGCCAAAAGAGAATGCTCCCTGGACCAAATATCGTATTTTGCAGTGGTACTCATTGAAATGGGTAATACCGTAATATAATAATATAATATTATTATCTTGTAGGTAGCAAGATCGATTATTCAATTAATAGGATATTTTATGAGGTTGTCACGACTGAGATATCTATTGTCAATTGCTTTTATTTGTCAGTAGGCCTTGACTGACGGGTATATAAGGACTGGCGCTCTTAAGGGTGCAGATCGGGGTTTGGGATGGCCCACAAGCAACAAGTTATACTAAATATGTTTAGGATTAGTGTAAAACTGGCCTATGTCTCCTATAGTGGGCGGGACATAAGTAACATTCACCTATGTTTCCTTGTAAGAAAAATGGTACAATGCTTATATGGACGTTTTCACTTGATTTTAAATCATCTTTTCATCTCACGGAATTTTACCACGTATTAATTTGCAATCAATGTATTAACCAGTCTGCCCGTCATCGAAAACCCTTTATGACTGCAGAGATATTAAAGGGAATAAGTTGAGAGCAGTCGATATAATTAGTCTACATCTGCCATTTTAAAATCTGACTTCAGGATCTGCTCATGTGGTCAGAATGGTGCAAGGACACAAAATTGTAGTACACGTCTTCCTCTGACTCAAATGGAACCAGATTCGATTCCTGGCAGAGGGTCTCGGTATGTGTCATGCCTATCTTACATTTTATTAAGAGATGGCCTTGCACCATATTAACCACATGGCTGAGGAGCCCCGTTACTTGTGAAGATCTAACAAGAGTGGGCACGAAACGGGCCAAAGATTGTAACGTTTTTGACTAAATCCAGAGGAGTCAGGTTCGATTCCCCTAAAAGAGAATATTCCATTAGTCTCCTACAGATATTTGGTGTGCGGCTTTGCGGTCATTCACAATGATTTGCAAAAACACTGACATCAACTTTACCGTTAGACGATAACATGGAAGTTTGCAAACTCCAAACTTTCATGTTCATGGTTACATGATCTTAAAACAACACACAGTCATATAGCGCTGAAGTATGAAACAGAATATTATGATGAAACGTAAACTATAACTTAAGAATGCAAACATTACCGCCTCACTAAAAATACTAACACCATTGAAGGCCCATTCACAATGAAAATTAAACATAATGTAAGCGTCAACTTAAGGAAGTAAACGTTACAGGAAACTCAAGAACTCAACCATCATTGAGGATGGGAATATAAACACAACCACAAAGATATAATCCGACCAGAATGTTATTACCCCTGGGCCTTGACGGCGCTGCTGTTCGTATACACTACGTCATGTTCCATCGATAGAAAGCCGCTGATTGTTGAGGGGACGGACAAATGTGTACACAGATAACACATCAGATCACAGTATAAAGAAGATACAGTAGAGACAACTCTTGTCGGCACCTTTGATGTTGTTGGTACTAAAATCAAGCTTAGGGAGGTCTAGTTCTCAATGAATCCAACCATGTCGCTAGTATCGGCAGCGCTAACAGCTGATTTTAGCGATCAGCTGTTCAGACATGCTAAACTTTCAGATGAAACTTTGTATTTACTGTTGTAATTATTTCTTTGTTCTGTAGTGATATTTGTGTCTTATTATGTAGGTCTAATGAAAATCCACTTTTTCTTTTCAAAATACATATAAAGTTGCAGTGTTCATGATTGAAGTAAAACATACTATTAGCGAAGTGCTTACTGTTTTATTGTTTCTTCACATCCATTGCATTTCTTTTCATATAATGTTATTAGCTAGTCAACAAAATGTTATTATATCCATTGTTGACGTAACTTCATCGAAACGAATGTCATGATCTATGTAGCTAATGATTCAATATTACGTTACCAACATAAGCATCTACCAGTGACTTTAAAATTAGCGTCAATTAGTGAATATTTTCATGATGTTTATATACGGAAGTAATTATTATTATGGTTATGTTGCCATTCCTTTGCCTCATGTCTTTCAAATTGTTAAAAGATGAGTAATAAATCTTTTCAGTTAATATTAAATTATGCCAGCCTGTCGTAGATGGAGAACCATCTGGTGGAGGTTCCAGAAAATACACCCAGTTTCGTGACATGCGCACTCAGAATTTATTCCCACGAAATGGGCTAGTTGACCTTATTGTATCTTCTTTATACTGTGATCAGATCTGTAATAACATTCTGGTGGGGTTATACTTGGTAACCATGGAAACATAACAACGACGTCATTTCATCCTATTCTGTTGTATACTTTAGCGCTCTACGATTGTGTGAACATAAACATGAAAGTTTGTAGTTTGGAGACTTTCATGTTAACGTCTTACGGTGATGTTAACGTCAGAGATACGTGAATGATCCCTTTTGGTAACCTGACCGCAAACTTCTGTGTTTACATTACGTTTATTAATTTTCATTGTGAATGGGCCTTTGCAGTGAAGACGAAATGGGTCAAAGTACCCAATTTTTGAAGTAGATGACGATGGTGATCTCCAAATCACCAATTTCCCGGTACGTACATTTTATTAGAAGACGGTGCTTTTACGCGGTGTTCCGTCGCCGCCAGTTCACGACGGGCAACAATGCATAACTGTTGGGCAGAAGGTATTAACAGTCTAGTATATACAGTCACGAAGCTTGAGTTGTGAGGGTGCTAGGAACAATAGACTGTGCCGGTACTATTTCGCATTGTCTGTAATGAGGCGATATTAGCGATCATAGTGGTTGGCAACCATCTATGGATGCATATTTGCTATGTATTGAGCTTCGTGACTATATACCAGACTGTTGTTATAATATGTCCTGATTGTGTTTAGTTGCTCCTTCGATGACAGTTCCAGTTCTGCACTGGACTGCAATCTCAATCCAAATTTAACCGTACATGTAATAGCTCGACATGACGTTATTCTAAGCGTTCAAAATGAGAAATCGTAGCTGTATATCAAAATCCGCTATGTGTATTCAAACAGATCTTTGGAGAGAAAGATAAAAGCCTCATCAGTTTAAATTCCCTTGATTTTCAAAGCTGCTTTCGGTATAATTATAACCCTTACGTAAAAATGATTAAATTATAACGAAAGTAGTTTCGGAAATCAAGGGAATTAAAACTATTACTTCTATTACGTCATACTACTTTTGACCAATAAAACTGTACGGAACGACGTGTTTCAACCAATCACGGCTGCTTATCCTACAAGTCTGTCTGATCCTCTAGTAATGTGGTCTTAATATTCCGGTGAAGTTGCACGAAAGTTGGATAGTAAGGGTGATAGCAAAGAACAAATTGAAAATGCCGTAGTCTAAATAAAGGCAACACAACACTCCCAGCAGTAGAGAAATTTTAGACTAAATGGAATGGCCTAATATAGGAGGTAAAGAATTAAATTATATTTATAGGGCGATTATTGAAGCAAAGATATTATACAGGGTGAGTAACAAGTATGGAACAAAGATTATAACTTCCTTATTTGCAATTTTATGAGGAAACTATTTCTACAAAAGTTGTAGGAATATTTTGAACATATTTTCAAGTACTATGCTTTTCATTTATAAAGGGGTGCTAATGAGTCTTTTCTTTTAAATGGCACCATGTACATATTTTCCCATTTTTGGATTCTTCAGACCTCAGTACGTACATAATCATATTTTTTGTCATTTATAAACTACTCTTTTATAAAAGTTACCTCTTTTGATGGCAATGTATGTGTACTGAATAAAGAGAAATTTTAATGCTTCAGTACATCAATTTGAGGAGGCTTTGGATTAAACAATTGCAGACAAAAACTAATAGAAACAAGTGAATAAAGCCAATAAAAACAAATGAATAACAATGGTTAAAATTAAACAATTTCAAAGACAGATTTATGCATTTTTGGCAGTAAATGGAGGCCATTTTGAGAACCTTCTTCGAACTGAAATCAACACATGATACAACACAACAATGCTAATTTTAATTTTAATGGGTTTTGTTGCTTTAAATCCATGTATTGCATTACTATTGCAGTTAAATTTCAATGGTGCATATCCTACAATGTGTTTTTTTTTAATTATAACTTTAAATAATATTAATATTGTTATTCAATTGTTTTGATTTGTTTTTTCACTTGTTTATATTAGCTTTTGTCTGCAATTGTTTAATCCAAAGCCTCCTCAAATTGATGTACTGAAATATTAAAATTTCCCTTTATTGAGTATACATACATTGCCATCAAAAGAGGTAATTTTTACAAAAGAATCGTTTATAAATGGCAAAAAAAAAAAAATGATTATGTACGTACTGAGGTCTGAAGAATCCAAAAATGGGGAAATAAATACATGGTGCCATTAAAAAAACAGACTTATAGGTACACTCTTCATAAATGAAAAGCATAGTACTTGAAAATATGTTCAAAATATCCCTACAACCTTTGTATAAATAGTTTCTTCATAAAATTAGTAATAAGAAAGTTACAAGCATTGTTCCATACTTTTTACTCACCCTGTACAGGCCTACAATATAGAATCTTGGAAAATGCTTTTCCCGAGCATATATCGATAGAATAAGAATCAAAGTTTGTAAAACCGTTTTATATATTCCATGGAATTCCTTAAATATTGTGGCAAGACTTGAAATGAGAATGCGAACTACGTTGATTAAGAAAATTAAATACTAATTTCGGCTTTTATGGAGGAAGGGGAAAATCTATACCTTAGAGATTATTTATGTTAAGTCCAAATTTAGAGATTATGGGGATGGGAGCTACTTTGATTAAGAAAATTAGATATTTATGATGTTTATGGAGGAAGGGGAAAATCTGTACCTTATAGATCTGTCCTGGTACCACTGATTTCGGATTCAATGATTTCTTTCAAAAGAAGAGGAAAATATATTACAGATACTACGATTAAGTCCCACATAATTCTGATCACTTATATTTTTAAAGGTATGCTATGATTCCACTATATAAAAATAAAAGGAATAGGTTTGTAACGTTACCGGTACCAGGTATCAAAGAAAAAACATGAAATTTTCTTTTTTGCTGTATCCTAAAGCCGATCAAATGGACGTATCTTACAATAGGCCTACTCTTGTGGCACAGATATGCTATCGAGATAAAATGTATGCAATTTGTGCACAAGGCGAAAATAAAGTCTGACCAAAGGGAATTAGAATGCAACGGAAGTTTGTAGTTACAAAGCTTATAATATACAGGGAGAACTGCAGGTGATGTCATTAATTTCAGCGCTTTTTAAATATTTCAAACAAGAAAGGTTAAAATAATTTTGATCGTTTTTGCTTCCTTTTCGAGATAAAAATTGTTTTATATGAAACATTTCATAGCGTGTTTTGGGACAGCCATTGATTTAATTCCCAATATGATCAGTCAATTTAAGAGAGCAGTGTATTATGATAATAAATGATTGAAAGAATTTTAGTTTTGTCCTTTAAATGTGCCCGTCTGGCCGCGAAACAAGGTGGCCCGGGTTCGAATCCCGGTCGGGGCAATTTACCTGGTTGAGGTTTTTTCCGGGGGTTTCTTTCAACCCAATACGAGCAAATCCTGGGTAACTTTCGGTGCTGGACCCCGGACTCATTTCACCGGCATTATCACCTTCATTTCATTCAGACGCTATATAACCTAGATGTTGATACAGCGACGGAAAATAATCCAATAAAATAAAAATAAATTTAAATGTGCAGTAATGTTATCTGAACAAATATAACTTTTCGTTCTGCAATAGTAATATGCGTTACAAGAGCGGTATGTTGAAGTTTTCATGTTCGAGGAAAAGTTTGAAAAAGCGAAACGTAGTTAAGCTTTTTTAATTTCCGAGAATTGAAAGAAAACATACCGCTCCTGTATCGTACATTATTTTGTGCGAAGATCGTTTATTACATACCTGAAAGTGGAATTTCTAATTAGTTGCAATGAAATCTCCATCTTGGTTTCTGTTGAATGACGGCAAATTTGCAAAACAAAAATATCTATCTTCAACATTGTTGCTTTAAAATGTTTTCTGTGTTTACTATACTCCAGGAGGCCGTGATATACGTCTGTCTTTTTTCCCCTAGTCTATAAATGCGAACTTAAAACAAACGGTTAAAGTTATGTAATGATTTATTTTTCATTTTAATATTATTATTTATATAACATATTGCAGTAATAACATCGGCATCTGGAATCTTGTTGATTTTTTCACGGCTTCCTTAATGTTACTTGCATCACGAATGCAGTAACTTTAGTGGAGTTGTAGAGTTTACTTAATTTTTGCAAATATTTAAAAACAATAATTAACATTGCAATTTAGGTGAAATTGCAGTGGTAAGTTTCCAATTTATAATTATTACTATGTTAAACGTCTCTAAAAATATGTTAAAAGCCTAAAGCAGTAAAATCAATATGTCACTTAAGCGGTAAGAAGAGGGAAATTGTTATGTGTGTTAGGTTGGGAATACTGAATGTGGAATTTTAGACTTTCCGCGGATTGGTTTTGTGCGGAAACCAAGCAAATACGCACGATCTCGCACAAACGAATTTTACAATGTTAAATTTATTCGGATCAAATTCCTTAAAGGACAAAACTGAAATTCTTTCAATCATTTATTATCATAATACATTGCTCTCTTAAATTGACTGAGCATATTGGGAATTAAATCAATGGCTTTCCTAAATACAGTATGAAACGTTCCATATAAAACCATTTTTATTTCGAAAAGGAAGCAAAGACGATCGAAATTATATTAAACTATTTTGTTTGAAATCTCCCGAAGAATACATACTTTTTAATAAGAATACATAATTTTTAAGGAACCCGGAGGTTCATTACCGCCTTCACATAAGCACACCATTGGTCCTTATGCTGTGCAAGATTAATCAATTCTCTAGCATCATATCCCACCTCCCTCAAATCCATTTTTATTTTACCTTCCCATCTACGTCTCGGCTTCTGCAAAGGTCTTTTTCCCTCCGGCCTTCCAACTAACATTCTAAATGCAAAGAATAACTCCTTCAAATGAATTACGTTTCCTCTACTTCAGTATATTGTAGATGGTCGCGTTTAATTGAATATTTCTTAGCCTCCATGTCAATGTCATCTTTACGTTTGAGGTGCCTTTCTGGACAACAGTGTTGCATCGTGATTTGCCGGACGAGTTCTGGGAGAGGCGGAACATTGCCTAAAAATCACTGGGCATGAAGCAATTTTCGATTTCAGCAATACTTTGAAAGAGGTAAAAAGCTCGGTTTGAAGCTCCATCTACGTAAGAGGCGGACATCTGTCCAGGGATATCAGCGAAGTTTGAATACGATAGCTTCACCCGCGCATACACATATATTGACGACCACGATATTATATTGTGTGAAGCAAGCACATTTATAAAAGTCTGCCTTGTTTGCACAGAACTGGAGTTATCTTCGTCGACTGAACAGTTCGACCGTGTTCATCCTGCAACTGAACAGATATTACATCGAATTAGCTACGCATTGTTGTCAAGATCTTGACACGTCTCTCACCCTGGTTACACTACCAATGAAGAGGTTAAATATAAGTCTGTGTTGTGGCATCCCTGTCGTCTCACTTTGGCACAGACCAGCAGTCCTCCCTCTACTTAGTAGAGACTGTCAGAACTGGAGTGCCGAGTAGAACTCGTAGCCTACTTTCCTCTTGAATGCCGTGCCAGAAATTAATGATATGGAAATGTAATAAAAGGAATCGCAGTGGCCGGGGTTCGAACCTCGGCTTATCGTCTGGGTTTGCGGCTGTGGGGTAGGTTTTCCTCGCGTACTTCGATTCCCCCGCCACTCTCAGCAGAGACTAACCTGTACGAGTCTAACATCTGCCTTGTACAAGAGTACAGCTGAACGGCGTTACTTCCTCCAGCAAGCTTCCGGATGGGTTAAGTACAGGTTGCGGGGGCGGTGCATGTCACCACACGGAGCACTTGTGCCGGGGATTCATGGGCGAGCCCAGCGGGCACTGGAAGGCGCGGGCGAAGTCCCACGAGTTGGACAGGGGGCCCAGCACCCGGATGGGGCCCGGCGAGTGCACGGACGAGCGGATCTTGGTGAGGGCGTCCTCGGGCCTCATGGAGCCGCACCAGATCTGCGCGTAGTTGAGGAAGAAGAGCTGGTCGTGCGTGAGTTCGATGCCGGGCAGGCCCGGCTCCTCGCCGTGCGCCGCCACCCACTTCTTGTAAGCGCGGAAGCTCTGCTTGAGGCCGCCGTTGTCGGCGATGTTCTCGCCCTGGGTCATGCGTCCGTTCACGTACAGGTCCACCTCGTCCAGCTTGTACTTGGAGTACTGGTCGATGATGCACTGGGCTCGATCCCGGAACGCCCGGATCGTCGCGTTGTTCCACCACTGCATCATGTTGCCGTCCTTGTCGAACTGCCGCCCTGCATAACATTACCACATTATCATTATCATCATCATTATCATTGTTATCATCATTAGCATCTTGAACATTAAGCAAAGATTGTAGAGTGTATTGATTTCGGCACTTTCTCTGATTTTCAAAAGGCAGTCTACGTCATCGAAAAGTCTAGAGAAATCAAGTAAAAGATTAAAGGCTCATTCACAATGAAAATTGAACATAGGTTTCATAGGTTGCAGCCGCCAAATTACTCTTCAAGGAACGACCACTCTTATAAATTGAGGGAAAGAAGGCAGAGGACGGACACTGGAAAGTTTTCTTTTCTCAATCGTACTATCAGGGACTGGAATGCTTTACCTACAGACTTACTAAAGGCTTTACCAACAACCAAAAATGCATTTAAAAATAGGCTTAAGGACCTTACTAATAGACGGTAATTATACACAGTATTTAAAGGGTGTAAATGATATGTTGTTATAGAAGTGTTGTATCAGTGAAGAATTATGTTGTGTCAGTGAAGTGTGTTGTATCAGTGAAGAATTATGTTGTGTCAGTGAAGTGTGCTGTGTAAGTGAAACGTGTTCCTGTCAGTGAAGCTTTATAGTTTATAGTGGCAGTGCAAAGTATTTGAACAGTGAAATGTTTTTGAAGTGTTAGTGAAATCAGGATAGAATCAGTGAAATGTGTCGTAGTTCCAGTGCAGTGAGTGAGTTGACAGCGAAATGAGTGTAATGTTGAAAGGTACTTGTGCAGATATGAACATATCATACTCGTGGGTTTTAGTTTGGTCTTAGTTTTAAGATACAAATTAGATTTATTTCAAATGTTATTTTAAGTGATCGTTTCATTTAATTTAGTATATTCCCTGTTGTTATTATTATTATTATTAATTATTGTTAGTATTAATTATTAGTATTATTATTAATTGTATTTTTAATTAATAAGTTTATTATTGTCATTATTGAATGAAATTAGTTACCACTGCCACCGGGTATATACCCACTGCAGTGTGAATAAATATACATACATACATACATACATACATACATACATACATACATACATACATAACGTAAGCGTTAACTTAAGAATGTAAACGCTACGGTAAAATCAAGAAGTCATACCATCATTCACGATGGGAACATAAACATAACAGCAAACATACTTGGTAACCATGGAAACATAACAACGACGCCATTTCCTCATATTTTGTCGTATATTTAAGCGCTTCACGATTGTGTTCTGTTTGCAAATCACGTAAGCATAAGCATGAAAGTTTGGAGTTTGCAGTCTTCCATGTTAACGTGTTACGGTAATGTTTATGTCAATGCTTATGTGAATCATTGTGAATGATCCCATTTGGTAGCCTGGCCACAAACTTCTGTGTTTATGTTACGGTTATGTTTAATTTTCATTGTGAATGGGCCGTAAAGACAGAAAACATTCTCTAGCCATTGAAACCTCAAAGCATCGGGATTGAAGAAAACAGGAGATAATCAAGTCAGACGAGGCGTCTGGTTCATAAAATTTACTGCAGCACACACTAAATCTTTGTTACTACTAGACTAGTTACTGCGCTTTGTTTCGTGTAACTACCGAAGTAATAGTATATTGCGATGCAAGATTGGGAATTGCGTTTTTCAAACCCGAGGAAAAGTTTGAAAAACGAGGGAAGCGAGTTTTTCAATTTCCGAGATTTTGTAATCCACTTCACAAACGTGTATTGTACAACATTTTTTGCACGATCATATTTTTAAAATTGCAAATACAATATATTTTGCATTGAAAATTTAGAGCAATATTATTCCAGAGCCTTCGCAAAACTGCACTGTAATGGTAACTAAGCAACAATAAGTGCACTGTAATGGGTCTATTTCAGTATAGTTTTATGTTATGAAGAATGGATTCCCTAGCAACAAGTTTCTGTATGGAAATTCTAACTTTCAGGGCCTAACAACAGTAGCTGTAAATACAGCATAAACACGATCGAGCAAAAAATAATTAGGGCTACCACAGTAACTGCTTAGAGAAACTGACATGCACTTTAGTTTTTAACCAGATTATACAGAAAGGTATTTCATATTATATTTTAGTGTGGTTATTTTACTTTAGGCAAATGAAAAGTTTGTTTTACTCAACTCTATAAGTGGGTAGAATTATTTGCTAGGGTCGATATATCAATGTCGAATTAAAAAAAAAATAAGGGGAAGAGCCTTCAAGTGATAAGGGTGATATGGAGAGGAAATCGCCATATATGGAAGACAAAGAATATATAGGCTAAAGATAGACTTTGATATCTTGAGATAAGACGAATTCAAGAAGGGTTTTAGGATCACATTCAGTAATTTAAAATGGTAGATCTAATATAAAACATTGGCCCATACCGCATGAAATCATGCCTTAAAACAAAGCAGCAATTATTACAAATAGCTGTGTTTTGTAAAATAATAATAATAATAATAATAATAATAATAATAATAATAATAATAATAATAATAATAATACTAATACTAATACTTACTTACTTACAAATGGCTTTTAAGGAACCCGAAGGTTCATTGCCGCCCTCACATAAGCCCGCCAGCGGTCCCTATCCTGTGCAAGATTAATCCAGTCTCTATCATCATACCCCACCTCCCTCAAATCCATTTTAATATTATCCTCCCATCTACGTCTCGGCCTCCCTGAAGGTCTTTTTCCCTCCGGTCTCCCAACTAACACTCTATATGCATTTCTGGATTCGCCCATACGTGCTACATGCCCTGCCCATCTCAAACGTCTGGATTTAATGTTCCTAATTATGTCAGGTGAAGAATACAATGCGTGCAGTTCTGTGTTGTGTAACTTTCTCCATTCTCCTGTAACTTCATCCCGCTTAGCCCCAAATATTTTCCTTAGCACCTTATTCTCAAACACCCTGAACCTATGTTCCTCTCTCAGAGTGAGAGTCCAAGTTTCACAACCATACATAAGAACCGGTAATATAACTGTTTTATAAATTCTAACTTTCAGAATTTTGGACAGCAGACTGGATGATAAAAGCTTCTCAACCGAATAATAACAGGCATTTCCCATATTTATTCTGCGTTTAATTTCCTCCCGAGTGTCATTTATATTTGTTACTGTTGCTCCAAGATATTTGAATTTTTCCACCTCTTCGAAGGATAAATCTCCAATTTTTATATTTCCATTTCGTACAATATTCTGGTCACGAGACATAATCATATACTTTGTCTTTTCGGGATTTACTTCCAAACCGATCGCTCTACTTGCTTCAAGTAAAATTTCCGTGTTTTCCCTAATCGTTTGTGTATTTTCTCCTAACATATTCACGTCATCCGCATAGACAAGAAGCTGATGTAACCCGTTCAATTCCAAACCCTGCCTGTTATCCTGAACTTTCCTAATGGCATATTCTAGAGCGAAGTTAAAAAGTAAAGGTGATAGTGCATCTCCTTGCTTTAGCCCGCAGTGAATTGGAAAAGCATCAGATAGAAACTGACCTATACGGACTCTGCTGTATGTTTCACTGAGACACATTTTAATTAATCGAACTAGTTTCTTGGGAATACCAAATTCAATAAGAATATCATATAATACTTCCCTCTTAACCGAGTCATAAGCCTTTTTGAAATCTATGAATAACTGATGTACTGTACCCTTATACTCCCATTTTTTCTCCATTATCTGTCGAATACAAAAAATCTGATCAATAGTCGATCTATTACGCCGAAAACCGCACTGATGATCCCCAATAATTTCATCTACGTACGGAGTTAATCTTCTCAAAAGAATATTGGACAAAATTTTGTACGACGTCAACAAAAGTGATAATAATAATAATATCTCTGTCTCCGAAGCGATGTTTGTCATAAAGGTATGTGGCTTATCATTACTTGATATATTACCAACAGAGACGGTAAATTTGATGATTTCTGCCCATTTTACTTGTTTTGTGTTTCTGTTTCCAGAAGTAAAGTATTTGCCCAATGAAAAGCCCTTGCTTTGTAAGAAACATAATTGCTTCTAAGCTTTATTGTTCATGGAAGCCATTTTGAGGATTAACAAGAACCATAGCCTCCAATGATAGCTACATGCCAGCCTACCAGATTGTGTACTATAGTGAAAATGTTACTAAGGCAGTCAAAATATATGAAACATGAAAATTAACTTCTGCACAAATCTAAATTTACTGTAGTAAACTATATACTGTAGCTTTATTAAACAGGCCCTAGAAAGAGAAAAGATTTATAATAAAATAAAAATACCAGATAATAAACTTTCTTTATATTGCGGTATATACTTACAAATCGCTTTTAAGGAACCCGAAGGTTCATTGCCGCCCTCACATAATGCCGCCATCGGTCCCTATCCTGAGCAAGATTAATCCAGTCTCTATCATCTCTACCACCTCCCTCAAATCCATTTTAATATTATCCCCAAAAGTCTTTTTCCCTCCGGCCTTCCAACTAACACTCTATATGCATTTCTGGATTCGCCCATACGTGCTACATGTCCTGCCCATCTCAAACGTCTGGATTTAATGTTCCTAATTATGTCAGGTGAAGAATACAATGCGTGCAGTTCTGTGTTGTGTAACTTTCTCCATTCTCCTGTAACTTCATCCCTCTTAGCCCCAAATATTTTCCTAAGAACCTTATTCTCAAACACTCTTAACCTCTGTTCCTCTCTCAAAGTGAGAGTCCAAGTTTCACAACCATACAGAACAACCGGCAATATAATTGTTTTATAAATTCTAACTTTCAGATTTTTTGACAGCAGACTGGATGATAAAAGCTTCTCAACCGAATAATAACACGCATTTCCCATATTTATTCTGCGTATATTGCGGTATATAGTACCACTTATTATGGATTAAAATTTGTATTACGCTATGTACAAAAACTTTTGTTAACTAACGCCTAGTTCTTGACAATAAAGCCATTAACTCTTTTGCTCTTCAATATTTCTCAATTTACAAAAGTAAGAAACTATCCAAAATGAAGTTTATAGAAAAAATAACTGGAGCTTTAAAACCAACACCAATAGCAACTATGCACATTACTGTATTACACAAAATGAACCTAGTTTATATTAATTTAAAAAATGGCTCTTTTATTGTTAATACGTCTGCCATATGACAATTACTGAAGAAGCTACGACCATCAAAATAGCCATTATGCAACGAGCCTATAATGATAGTAATTAAGACGCGAGTATATTTGTTTATGAAACGAGCGCAAGCGAGTTTCATAATTTTCATACGAGCGTCTTAATTACCATTATAGGCAAGTTACTTTTTATGCTCGACCATTTTTCTAACTTGAAATTATTCAGAAGTATTAATTTTATTCGTATCTGACTAAAGATCGGAAGTGACCTTGTGCATAGCTCGTAAATTGTGAGATGTGCGTAGACGCCAAGGTATTGTTTTTTTTCCGAGGAACAATAATGTCATTGTCCTTGATATAATCTAGAGAATAACATGAACTAATTTTGATATAACCTGGAAATTGATTTAGAATTGAAAAACGAGATGACAAATTGAATTTATTTGAATATTATTTACAATTAACGCTAATTATTATAGTAACAGAACATAACCTTCTGCGACAGTATTGGATTTCCAGCCTCCGTGACGTTTCCCTCGTTGTCTTTCGATTGCATATCCGAGAATAATCGAAAACCTGAACTTTAATGAATAAGTGTACTTTAATGACATGCATTAAAGGGCTGCTACCAGGTGTATAATTACTACATTTCGGCATGGTCGAGCATAAAAAAATAATAACATAGTCTAGGTTTATTGAAAAGGTACAAGTTTTACAAAAGGTTTATAGTTCTCCATCTATTCCACGATCCCCAGTTGATTACGTTGATATAGAATATAATCTTCAACTTCTGGAAAATACAAAGAATATGAATACACACAAAAAAAATAAATTACTAGTATTAGAAACTACAGATACATTACATCTAACATCAGAGATGGATCTCTGCAACAAATAATATTGCTAGAGCTGATGATCAATGTGATCTTTAGCTTACACTAACAGAACACTACACACTACAATGGTGAATTAGAAGCTATTAATACCGGTCTGCAACAATTAATTTACAGAATAAATCCATTTAGAAACTTGTAATTCAAAATCTGCAGTTCAGCCTATTGTTTTATTAACATCAGAAGACAGGAAAGTGAAAGAAATCTATACCAAAATTAAGTTAATGCAAAAAGAGACAAAATATTTGTTCTACAATGGATACCTTCTCACTGTGGATTAGATGGAAATGAAGATGCAAAGAAAGGAACCACAATCCAACAAAGATTTCATTCTGAGATATCAATTTATTCAACAAAATTTATTAATAAAGGGAAAATTTAATACAAATGGGCAATATTAAATACTAATAATGTTAGTGAAAATAAATCTTGGTGCGAAATTTTAAATAATGCAAATTTGATTTCTAATTCTCAAAGAAAAACAGCAGTGACTATCTTCATACCAGTAACAGTACATGACTGTTGGCAGCACATTTCTTATAATTGGAATTTATAGATCACCAAAATATGCTCTCTGCAGAAAAGAAGATTCAGCTATCAACGAACTGCAGCAATACTATAGTGCAAAGCTACCAACATTTCAGATAAAAGTGTTAATGACATCACAGGCGTTTACTGCCGTGTTTGAAAACAAGTGGAGAAAATACAATGTTCTGAACATTTGATTTATTATTAATTATTATTATTATTATTGTTCTTATTATTGTTATTATTATTATTATTATCATCATTTTTGTCAGTACGGATCGAAGTGTCCAGGTATCTGTCTGCAGTTTTCCACTCGCTGTCAAGGTTGTATGTCTAATCGGCATGGTCGTACCTTTGTCGTCGAACAGTTAAGTGTGTAGTGTCAAGGTATCTGTCTGCAGTTTTCCACTCGCTGTCAAGGTTGTATGTCTAATCGGCATGGCCGTACCTTTGTCGTCGAAGAGTTAAGTGTGTAGTGTCCAGGTATCTGTCTGCAGTTTTCCACTCGCTGTCAAGGTTGTATGTCTAATCGGCATGGCCGTACCTTTGTCGTCGAAGAGTTAAGTGTGTAGTGTCCAGGTATCTGCCTGCAGTTTTCCACTCGCTGTCAAGGTTGTATGTCTAATCGGCATGGCCGTACCTTTGTCGTCGAAGAGTTAAGTGTGTAGTGTCCAGGTATCTGCCTGCAGTTTTCCACTCGCTGTCAAGGTTGTATGTCTAATCGGCATGGCCGTACCTTTGTCGTCGAAGAGTTAAGTGTGTAGTGTCCAGGTATCTGTCTGCAGTTTTCCACTCGCTGTCAAGGTTGTATGTCTAATCGGCATGGCCGTACCTTTGTCGTCGAAGAGTTAAGTGTGTAGTGTCCAGGTATCTGTCTGCAGTTTTCCACTCGCTGTCAAGGTTGTATGTCTAATCGGCATGGCCGTACCTTTGTCGTCGAAGAGTTAAGTGTGTAGTGTCCAGGTATCTGCCTGCAGTTTTCCACTCGCTGTCAAGGTTGTATGTCTGATCGGCATGGCCGTACCTTTGTCGTCGAAGAGTTAAGTGTGTAGTGTCCAGGTATCTGCCTGCAGTTTTCCACTCGCTGTCAAGGTTGTATGTCTAATCGGCATGGCCGTACCTTTGTCGTCGAAGAGTTAAGTGTGTAGTGTCCAGGTATCTGCCTGCAGTTTTCCACTCGCTGTCAAGGTTGTATGTCTGATCGGCATGGCCGTACCTTTGTCGTCGAAGAGAGTTAAGTGTGTAGTGCCCAGGTATCTGCCTGCAGTTTTCCACTCGCTGTCAAGGTTGTATGTCTGATCGGCATGGCCGTACCTTTGTCGTCGAAGAGTTAAGTGTGTAGTGTCCAGGTATCTGCCTGCAGTTTTCCACTCGCTGTCAAGGTTGTATGTCTAATCGGCATGGCCGTACCTTTGTCGTCGAAGAGTTAAGTGTGTAGTGTCCAGGTATCTGCCTGCAGTTTTCCACTCGCTGTCAAGGTTGTATGTCTAATCGGCATGGCCGTACCTTTGTCGTCGAAGAGTTAAGTGTGTAGTGTCCAGGTATTTGCCTGCAGTTTTCCACTCGTGTCAAGGTTGTATGTCTGATCGGCATGGCCGTACCTTTGTCGTCGAAGAGTTAAGTGTGTAGTGTCCAGGTATTTGTCTGCAGTTTTCCACTCGCTGTCAAGGTTGTATGTCTGATCGGCATGGCCTTACCTTTGTCGTCGAAGAGTTAAGTGTGTAGTGTCCAGGTATCTGTCTGCAGTTTTCCACTCGCTGTCAAGGTTGTATGTCTGATCGGCATGGTCGTACCTTTGTCGTCGAAGAGTTAAGTTTGTAGTGTCCAGGTATTTGTAGTTTTCTACTCGCTGTCAAGGTCGTATGTCTGATCGGCATGGCCGTACCTTTGTCGTCGAAGCCGTGCGTGATCTCGTGGCCTATGACGACGCCGATGCCTCCGTAGTTGAGCGACTTGGGGAAGTGCTGGCTGTAGAAGAGCGGCTGCAGGATGCCGGCCGGGAACACGATGTCGTTCTTGTTGGGGTTGTAGAAGGCGTTGACCACGGCGGGCTCGGTGGACCACTTGTCCTTGTTGACGGGCTGCCGCAGCTTCTGCAGGTTGTGGTAGGCGTCGTAGCGCAGCACGTTGAGGATGTTGAGCAGGAACTGGTCCTCCGTCACGTTGAGCATGACGTACTCGCGGCTCAGCTCCGACGGGTCCGTGAGCAGCTCGGGGTAGCCGATGCGCTCGTTCATGGCGTCCGCCTTCTGCTTGGCCACGGCGCGCGTCTCGTCGTCCATCCAGTCGTTGTCGGCCAGCAGCTCGTTGAAGGCCTCGCGGATGGTGCGGATCATCTCCAGCGCCGTCTCCTTGGAGTCGTGGTTGAAGTTGTCGCGGATGAAGAGCGCGCCCACCGCCATGCCCAGCTTCTTGTTGGTCCACTCCACGCACTGGCTCCAGCGGTTGCGCTCGCTCAGGATGCCCAGCAGGATCTTGCGGAACTCGACGCGCTTCTGCTGGTACTCGTCGATCATGTGCGGCATGATGTTCATCACCAGGCGCCACAGCACGTAGTTGTGGATCACCCTAAAGAAAAACAAAAGCAAATGTTATTCAAAGTTGTGTCTGTGAAGGCAGGTGTTCCTCAAGGATCTGTTCTAGGGTCTCTAGTATTTGCTATTTATATTGTTATGTTGAGTCCGGATTTCCATGCAAGTGCATGTGGTATTTTATACAGGGACATCATTTTATTTTTACTAACATTTCTGATATTAACCTGGCTATACCTTTGAATCAACGGTTGTTATCCCCTTCCACGACTGGAGTTCGATGGCGTAATATACAAACAAATCACTTTACTAGGTATAGGAGGGAACAAAAGTAGTTCATCCATTTACGTAAACTATGAAATATCACGCTTTTGAGTTTGATAATTTTCATTAGGTTTTTGTTTAATCAGAATACAGTACAGTATTAACAGTGAGTGTTTTTACTCACGAACTGAGCAGTGTATATTATAGTGTATATAGCACATTAGCGTACACTATAGAGAATGAAGTTAAATTGAAAAATAATCATAATATGAATATTTAAACACATTTTTAAAAATGGTGGCGGTTCATTTCGATACAGGCTTCAGTTCTAATGTATGTAATTCCAATTACCAGTTTCGTCCTTCGTACTAGTAACTCATGTTGAAATAATTCTGTACCTACTCTGTAAAAGAATACCTTACGTACTGTAAATTCAATCTTCACTTTTGCTCGATCCGAAAAGATAAAATTACTCAGACATGCCATCTACTGTCCGTCCAAATGGTTATGTCACAGGGTCGTAGAAAGGATGGAAATCACGTGACGGTTAATTACTTAACGAGGCCCTTTTATTTAAGTTATTTTAAACAGATGTATTACGTAGATGTCCAATTCCTAACAGAAATTAATGTTCTCAGAAAAGAGCTAAGACAGCCCAGCCAGTAGCCTTTACAGAGAGAGAAAACCGGAATGCGACGTAGGCAAATGGACGACAGTACCTGTGCGAAAATGATGCAATTTTGAAAGCTCTTTCGTCACTGGAAAACGCGAACATATTTTTGGAACAAACTGTTTACTGTGACCGTAAGGCTACTATGACTGTATATGCGGTCTTGGATCTCTGTGGAGGACAGTTGAACTTCATTAGCAGAAGGGGTGGGAGTGAAGTACATTCAAAAACTCAGGTACAATAAAAATTGGAGTAAAAATAAAATGATGTCCCTGTATAAGCTTGTTACACTTCTCAAACTTTGCAGATATTCGTTTAATGACTTATCCATTCCAAATAACCGTACTATTTCCGTGCATGTTTCATGTTTTGGCCTTTTATGGGATTAAATTCATGTGTAATGTAATGTTATGTTTTATTTAACGACGCTCGCAACTGCAGAGGTTATATCAGCGTCGCCGGATGTGCCGGAATTTTGTCCCGTAGGAGTTCTTTTACATGCCAGTAAATCTACTGACATGAGCCTGTCGAATTTAAGCACACTTAAATGCCATCGACCTGGCCCGGGATCGAACCCGCAACCTTGGGCACAGAAGGCCAGCGCTATACCAACTTGCCAACCAGGTCGACTACGTAATGTATATTTTGAAGATTTTTATTTGGCATATTATGTCTTTTTTTTCTGGATTTAGTGTATTATATTAAGTTGCATAATAGTGCCTTTTATGAATGTTGCTTCGCAGAATCTGGTATTTACACGTTATTTGTCTATTGAGAAAAAATAAAACAAACGCTACCGACAATATAGTTTCGTGGTATCCTACTTGACAGCTAGTCTTTGGACGTTCCACTAATCTTCCCTTTGTTACATTGGAATTTCACGTTACAAGCCAGACGTCAAAATATTGGAAGAAAGAAAGGCAGCAGCATGCTTGCAAACTGCAATCTTGTATAGGCCTAATTTTGTGTCGAATTGTGGAGTGTTACTATAGTTCCTGCTGGAAGTGCAAGAAGAGATCTTTTGTCGAAATGGTTTGAGGAAAAGGAATTTCTAGAGACGGTCGGTGATGCAGTTCATTGTGGTTGTTGTAATAAAGACGTAAGCACTTTTGTATTTTGGGGCGCGCGATAGCGTCGCGGTTAAGGCGTAACGCTGCAAAGTAGGAAGGTCACGGGTTCGATTCTCGATGGGGTCATGTTCATACGGATCATTTTCTGTGTTTTCAACCACATGTATTCATTTTATTTACCAGTGGTTAAAGCTAGAGTGATGAAACTTGACATACTTATTCATCAATATCTCTGTTGTGAGATGTAGCAGCAGTTCTATTGACTTTGACGAATAAACTGAATTTAATAGTTTTTCCCGCTGTATGTTTGTCTAATCTAAAATACACTACCGTCATTTCCCATAACTATGGTCCTGGAACATAATTATGGTCCACGATACAACCATTCAAATTTTGTACTCCATAACGTAGTACCACGTTTATCTATAGGCCTATTTTTGCTCTACTATAGTTTGAAGTCAAGTCACAGCACCTATCTACGAACGGTCTGTGTTATGTTACTTCTAGAATGTTCTTTGAATGGTTGTATCGTGGACCATAGTTGTGTTCTAGGACCATAGTTATGGGAAATGACTGTACCTATTTACAACAACAATACCGGTAGTACATATAATAATAATAATAATAATAATAATAATAATAGTAATAATAATAATAATAATAATAATAATAATAATAATCACAGTCTACAGCATAACACAAGAACGAACCAATGTGCTATAAATCAGTGGACACAATAGATGGTGATTTACAGTGCTGATACAACATAGCGTACGCATTCAAAATGGCCGTGTTGTGAATTTCAATATAGGCGTATCAGATGACGTATACACAGAATAAGTTGTACAATTTCCTTGTAAGGTATTTCAAGAAAACCTTTAAATCCTATCTGACCGTCATAACAAGGACAATGTCACGAAAAATTCACACAAGGATCGAAGAATAATTTTATTAATAAATAATGAAATTGCGACAACTCAAGATATCTTCTACTTCTATTTCTGCTTGACACAAATCCATAATTTTCTAACTGTAATTGAAGGGTTCAGAGCCATAGTTTTATTGCTAAGTAATTATACGTAAAGCAGTATTATTTTTATTTAAGTTTGGACATTGAAGAAATTACTTTTTTTTTTAAGAAATGGACGAATTAGAGTAAGGCATTACTGATATTCTGTTGTAGAATATGCAGTATTACGTTTTAGAAAAAAAAACATTTAAACAGGTAATATTGTTTCTTTATAAATACGATGTTCACTAAAAATATTAAAGAAAACAAAAAAAAAATTATACTTTTTTAGTATTTACCAGAAAAAGATTAAAATAAACAATATATTATTATAATATTGATTAGCATATTCAGTAAAAATTTCAACTCTAGCTAAAAAATTATGGATTTTAAGAATTTCAGTAGTGCATCACAGACGTGGCGTGTATTTAAATATTTTCCCAACGAGCGATCTGTATCATAACAACTTGCATAGTTCGTTACAAATTATAGTGGTCACAATATTCAAGCTATTGTCCAAGCTATTCAACTTAAAACTGGTTCTAAAACACTTCATTGGGATTTTAAACTAATCTCAAGCAATTGGTTACAGTACTCGTTGATAATTGATGGAATTTCGAGGAAGATATTCCCTTGACACCCTATATTTACAGCAAGTCCCTGCTCTAACAACACTAAGTTCAGTTTTTTTTATAATGTCATAATTATTAATTTTCTAACGTAGATAGAATTAACCTGTATTGAAATACAGAAGTACTTTACCTAAATGCTAAATGTTATGTTTTATTTAACGACGCTCGCAACGGCAGAGGTTATATCAGCGACGCCGGTTTGCCGGAATTTTGTCCCGCAGGAGTTCTTTTACATGCCAGTAAATCTACTGACATGAGCCTGTCGCATTTAAGCTCACTCAAATGTCATCGATCTGGCCCGGGATCGAACCTGCAACCTTGGGCATAGAAGGCCAGCGCTATACCAACTCGCCAACCAGGTCGACGGTACTTTACTTATCTTGCCTAAAATTTCACCAACTTCAGCTCACAAAATTTCTTTTTATGGGTATCTCTGTATTTTTGATCTCATATCGTACTGGGCAGGATGATGGAATCATCGTTGATTAAAGTTTCAAAATTTATTTGTGAGAAATTGCTAAATACATTGAATAATTTCGAGGGAAAAATTGTTCCGGAGCCGGGTATCGAACCCGGGACCTTTGGTTTAACGTACCAACGCTCTACCACTGAGCTACCCGGGAACTCTAACCGACACCGATCCAATTTTTTCCTCTATATCCACAGACCTCAAAGTGGGCTGACAACCGTCAAGCAACCAACTTCGAGTGCACACTAACTCCGTGTGACTTAAATTGTGGTTTTCTGTTAACGAACAGTGACGTGTATTATGCAAATCAAGATTTCAGGTATAACTCCCTGTAAAGTTGATTTGAATAATTTCGAGGGAAAAATTGTTCCGGAGCCGGGTATCGAACCCGGGACCTTTGGTTTAACGTACCAACGCTCTACCACTGAGCAATTTTTTCCTCGAAATTATTCAAATCAACTTTACAGGGAGTTATACCTGAAATCTTGATTTGCTAAATACATTATTAGTAAGGCCTGATTTCGATGACGTCATATTTTCATCCTGGTCCCTTTACAAATTTAAATTAAATTAAACACATTAATTATAGCTTTTCTGAACACGATGACATTGTTTTTATTGATCATATAAATGCATATTTTACCATATTTTAGAATTAAGTCATATTTCACCAAAAAAAAAATCGTACAAAAGTATATTTTTGGCGATGTCTTGTTGTAATAATACTCAAAGTATTATTCACGTATCTTGTGTTAATAATGACAAGATATATTTTCGATTTCCTTTCCTTAGAAATATTTTGTGGTTAAATGAAGTTCGAAGTAACTGGATTCGGCAGCAGTAAGTTGTCAAAACGGAAAGCGCTCCCCAGAAGAAAAGTGTCGTACGCTAACTGAAAAATGCTAACATTTCAGGAGAGCGTTTTAAAAGTTTAAAAATTGCTTAGCAAATCAAATAGTTGATATGAACTTCCTGGTACTTATCATTTCCTGCCTCGCAGAAAGGGTCTAGGGAAGTCTTTGTTCACTAATCTTATCTCCGTCTGAATTCACATCAGAGTTTTTATCCAAATCTCCAGATACCTTTTTTTTAGATCAAATAAGTCGTTAATATCCCATTTTATTTATACTGTAAAGTTTTCCTGTTTCACTACTGGCATCCACTGATTAGGCTCATAAAATCTTGGCCCACTCTTGAGAACACATTGTTAAAACACATTGTTAAACACATTGTTAAAAATAATTCCCGATCGTGAATCGATCAGAGTACTTTAGCCCACATTTGACACCACGCGAAGATCTGACGGACCTCTCAGGTATTACGTTTCTAATCTTGAAAACGTAAGAGTGGCCAATGTTTCTTCGCATTTTCCTTTTAATTTCCTTCCAGTCTCTTTCGATGCCTTGACCTACGAACTTCAGCCAATCTCCTCCGAATTTGGCGGTGAGGCATTCGGTATACATAAATTGAGGGAAAGAAGACAGAGGACGGACACTGGAAAGTTTTCTTTTCTCAATCGTACTATCAGGGACTGGAATGCTTTACCTGCAGACTTACTAAAGGCTTTACCAACAACCAAAAACATATTTAAAAATAGGCTTAAGGACTTTATTAATAGACGGTAGTATATTATACACACTACTTAAGGGTGTAATTGATATTTTGTTATTGAAGTGTTGTATCAGTGAAGAATTATGTTGTGTCAGTGAAGTGTGTTGTGTCAGTGAAACGTGTTCCTGTCAGGGAAGCTTTATAGTTTATAGTGGCAGTGCAAAGTATTTGAACAGTGAAATGTGTTTGAAGTGTTAGTGAAATCAGGATAGAATCAGTGAAATGTGTCGTAGTTCCAGTGCAGTGAGTGAGTTGACAGCGAAATGAGTGTAATGTGGAAAGGTACTTGTGCAGATATGAACATATCATACTCGTGGGTTTTAGTTCGAACATAGATTTAAGATACAAATTAGATTTATTTTAAATGTTATTTTAAGTGATCGTGCTTCATTTAATTTAGGATATTCCCTATTATTATTATTATTATTATTATTATTATTATTATTATTATTATTATTATTATTATTATTATCCTAAATGGTTTTCAAACGAATTACGTCAGCTTATTAAGAAAAAAAATAAAGCTCATAAAAATTACAAAAAAATATAAAACTGATCATCATTATCAAATTTTTTTCTAATTTTAGAAAACAAGTCAAAGCCATGATTAAATCCAATAAATTCAAATGGTTACAATCAATTGATGATAACCTAAAGCATGAACCAAATAAATTTTGGAAATATGTAGAAACGTTTCGAAAAACTAATAGCTATCCCACAGAACTAATAATAAATGGCGTTCACATCACAGATGAAAAAGAAATTGCAAATGCATTTGCTAGCCAATTTAAATCTGTTCAACAAAATTGTAACTTCAATTTCATTACTTATGATTCTAATATTACTGACTGTTTGCCCCTGCCTAAAATTACATCCGATGATGTAACTAAAGCCATTAAAAAGCTAAAGCCTAATAAATCTGAAGGTACAGATAGCATTCCTAATTTTATAATCAAGGGTTGCTCTAATATATTCATACCCATTTTAATATTTTTATTCAATCTTAGTTTAAAAACAGGAATTTACCCATCACTTTGGAAGGAAGCATCCATTATTCCAGTTTTCAAAAATGGTAATAAAAACAGTGTTACTAATTATAGACCCATTTCTATCCTAAACAATTTTTCTAAAATTTTTGAAAAAATTATTCACAAACACATTTCATTTTATGTCAAAAATAAGATCAATTCGGCTCAACATGGATTTACAAGAGGGAAATCTACTACTACTAATTTAGTTTCCTATCTCAATCTCATTATGCCTGTTGTCGAAACTCAAGGTCAAATTGACTCGATTTATTTTGATTTTAGCAAAGCATTTGATGTTGTTCCTCACAAAATGTTATTAAATAAATTAAGTAATTTTGGTCTCTCCACTAGCTACGTTAATTGGTTTGAAAATTATTTAACAGATAGACAGTCTTGTGTTCGACTAGGTAATTCTCTCTTGGTTCCATTTAATAGTTTATGTGGAGTTCCTCAAGGGTCTACATTGGGACCTCTCCTATTTTTATTATTTATAAATGATATAAGTAAGAGAATAAGTTCTAGCTGCCTTTTATTTGCGGATGATCTCAAAATCTTTCGTAAAATTAATAGTTCGGCTGATTGTCAAATTCTTCAAAATGACATTAATTCAATTTCACAATGGTCTGTTGAAAATGGAATGAAAATTAATCAATCCAAAACTTTTGTTATTTCCTTCTCACGGAAAACTATTTCCCTAAAATTTAACTATTCTCTCAGTAATGTCGTAATTACTAGGAAAGATTGTATTAGAGATCTTGGTGTTCTACTTGATTCAAAATTATATTTTCATGATCATGTGCAATATATTTATACCCATTCATTAAGAATGCTTGGTCTAATTAGGTCTATAACTTATTCTTTTTCTACTCCTATGTGTTTATTAATTTTATACTATACATTGGTTAGATCCAAGCTTGAATATGCATCTGTTGTATGGAACTCCATTACTTCCACTGACTCGGCTAAATTGGAGAATATTCAAAGAAAATTTATTTCCCTGTGTTCTTATAGATTTTTACCAAATTTCGATTATAACTATGAGACTAATTGCGAATATTTCAATTGCGGTAGTTTGTTCACCAGACGTCAGGATCTTGATTATTTATTTTTTTGTAAAGTCATTAAGGGTGATATTGATTGTGAATCTTTCATAAGCAATATCAGTCTTCGTATTCCTGCTAATGGTTTAAGATTTCATAAATTGTTTTATAATAAGAATCCTAAATCTCTCTCTCCGGTCTGCAGATGTATTAAATATGCTAATTTGCATGGATTGAACTTGGATCCATTTAATGTGTAGTAATACTTTTCGAGTTTTATGTCAGTTTTATTATTTATGCCATGTTAGATATGTATCATACCATTCTCGTCATTTGCATAACTTTACAATATTAATTATATGATTCCTGTCTTCATTTATATGGTTTCATTAATTCATTTATAATACATTTTATTTAATTGCCATCATTTTAATTATCTCACTGAACTAATTTTAATAATATTATTTGTGCTATTTATTTTGTTGCATTTTGGTCAATTGAGTAATGTATACTGTATTTTCATCTCATTGCCATTTTCTTCATTCATTCTCATCATCATTTGTTGTTTTGTTTCGTTTTGTACCTGTGCAAAACTGTAATTGGCCTTGTGCTGTTGTTTCGCACATTAATATTCTAAATAAATAAATAAATAAATAAATAGATAAATAAATAAATAAATTATTATTATTATTATAAATTATTGTTAGTATTAATTATTTGTACTAATTATTAGTATTATTATTATTAATTGTATTTTTAATTAATAAGTTTATTATTGTCATTATTGAGTGTAATTAGTTACCACTGCCACCGGGTATATACCCATTGCAGTGTGAATAAATACATACATACATATTAATTTTCTGCCAGTGTAATGAAGAGACGCAGAGACATTTACTTCAGTACTGGCTTCGAAATTACTTGTAATTTTTCATAAGTACCTAAATCTTCCATTATTAAAAATGACAAGTAATT
The DNA here is from genome assembly GCF_040183065.1 of Periplaneta americana. Lineage (NCBI taxonomy): Eukaryota > Metazoa > Arthropoda > Insecta > Blattodea > Blattidae > Periplaneta > Periplaneta americana. Next base: position 2,101,112 of record NC_091122.1, read on the forward strand.
TCGAAGCCAGTACTGAAGTAAATGTCTCAGCGTCTCTTCGAATGGAGAAAGTTACACAACACGGAACTGCACGCATTGTATTCTTCACCTGACATAATTAGGAACATTAAATCCAGACGTTTGAGATGGGCAGGGTATGTAGCACGTATGGACGAATCCAGAAATGCATACAGAGTGTTAGTTGGAAGGCCGGAGGGAAAAATACCTTTGGGGAGGCCGAGACGTAGATGGGAGGATAATATTAAAATTGATTTGAGGGAGGTGGGATATGATGATAGAAACTGGATTAATCTTGCTCAGGATAGGGACCAATGGCAGGCTTATGTGAGGGCGGCAATGAACCTCCGAGTTCCTTAAAAGCCAGTAAGTAAGTAAGTAAGTAAGTAAGTAAGTAAGTAAGTAAGTAAGTAAGTAAGTAAGTAATCTTCCATTATTTATCTTATTTTACTATACAATATGGCTTTCTCCTTTATCCTATGTATTTCCAAGTTTTTATGTATTTTTTTAAAGAGCATAAGTGCAAACTAGAGATGAACAAAACTAACTGCCGCTCTCGCTCGCTGTGTTCGTTGCATTTGTCTTTCGTGTCTCGTCTCGTAACTCTCGTGCGCTTCAAGTCTCGCTCATCATTCTCGAAATGGCATTTGGTCGGCGTGGAAAGATTTCGTAACTTTGAATAACATACATCATTGAAATAAATAGCATTAGAGATGTTTGATTTATAGAAAAGACAAAACAAAACAGTGTCTTGGTTATCAAAATGATTTGGTTCAGTAGGGCCGTGGCATCGGTGTATTTGTATTAGTCTGAGGTGAACGTACGGACACCTAAGCAAGCATATTACGTGTGATGTATAGGCCTATGAGTATTGCGTATTATCAAATCAAGACAATACAGTTATTGTATAACAAGGGCTAATATCGGAAAGGTCAAAAATGCTGGTGAGGTTGAGAAATCATACTTAAATTGTCACAAATGTGGTAAAACATAAGTCTGAAAAGATGTTCTTTTATATTTAGAGTTCTGCATTACAGTTTTAGAATGCCGAAAACGTGTATGGCGTACAGTTTTGCTTTCTCTATATTTAACTGTTACATTAATTTATTTATCACATCTATTTCGTACCTTACTTTTCTTGCATGTTGTTTGCCTGGTTTTGGTTCCTGCTGCAATAAACAAAAAAGTTTGAAATGAAAATGACCCCCGAGTGTCGGATAACCTAACCTTGTATGCGGGAAAACTGCGTTCTACATCGGCTGAAACCAAGGGCGCATATGTAAAATATTTCATATTATCAATTTCATTTCTACATCACACAGTGATACAAAAAAAAAACGTGATTTCAATTCATGTAGAAACGAAATTAATGATGTGAAACATTTTACGTATGCGTCCTTGGTTTCAGCCGATGTTGGACGCAGTTTTTCCGCATACAAGGTTAGGCTATCCGACACTCGTCGGTCATTTTCATTCGAAACTTTGAAAATTAATGTTGTTGTTTATTGCAGCAGCTGAGAAGAGACGCTGTTATGCGTATTTTAAGACAGTTTTGGTCCAAGGAGCATTTCCAAGTATGAGAAAATGTTTTGGTTCAGGGACAATTTCTTTCTGAGTCTGCACAGTGTACTCATACTTTTGGTGCAAGGAGCACCTTCTAGTGTAGGGGAAAATGTTTTGTCCTTGGGTAATTTATTTTTGAAATTAAATTTCTTCTGCACCGTGTATATCTTTGCTACAAGGAGCACCTCCTAGTGTAGGTGAAAATGTTTTGTCCTTGGGTAATTTATTTTTGAAATTAAATTTCTTCTGCACCGTGTATATCTTTGCTACAAGGAGCACATCCTAGTGTAGGTGAAAATGTTTTGTCCTTGGGTAATTTATTTTTGAAATTAAATTTCTTCTGCACCGTGTATATCTTTGCTACAAGGAGCACCTCCTAGTGTAGGTGAAAATGTTTTGTCCTTGGGTAATTTATTTTTGAAATTAAATTTCTTCTGCACCGTGTATATCTTTGCTACAAGGAGCACCTCCTAGTGTAGGTGAAAATGTTTTGTCCTTGGGTAATTTATTTTTGAAATTAAATTTCTTCTGCATCGTGTATATCTTTGCTACAAGGAGCACCTCCTAGTGTAGGTGAAAATGTTTTGTCCTTGGGTAATTTATTTTTGAAATTAAATTTCTTCTGCATCGTGTATATCTTTGCTACAAGGAGCACCTCCTAGTGTAGGTGAAAATGTTTTGTCCTTGGGTAATTTATTTTTGAAATTAAATTTCTTCTGCAGCGTGTATATCTTTGCTACAAGGAGCACCTCCTAGTGTAGGGGAAAATGTTTTGGCTCAGGGTTATTTTTCTTTAAAATGCAATTTCTTCAGTAACCAATTATAATTTTCTTCTGTTCCCCCCCACAAAATGGGCTATTATTTGGTTATATCCAAAATATTCGCCATACTTTGTATCATTGTGATACATTCAATGCCATCTGAAATGCAATCGATTTGATTACTGCTAGAGAATGCAATGGAAACCATGATAGAAACAAACGAAAACAATCTTGAACTCCCCAATGTTGTCATTATTAAGATTTTCTATGTTGCTTGAAGAATATAGAGCACTGTATTTAATACGTTCACCTTATTTTATTGAAGAAATACTTTAAATCCGGATCCGTAATTGTTGAATCACATAAACCCACGCGATGGTGATACGCCTTCCCCCCACGCAACTGATCGTACCTGCGGTCCGTGCTCTGGACGATGCGCCCCATCTCCACGAAGTAGGGCATGGCGTAGCTGACGACGGGCTCGCTGTGGTCGATGTCCGCGTCCAGGAATGCCCTCAGGTACTCCAGCCAGTTGAGCTGCGGCACTTCCAGCTGCAGCTGCTCCAGGCTCAGCTTACGGTAGATGGCGCTGGTGTCATGACGGTCCGCCTCTGGCAGCGACGCCTGCGAAAAATACCAGATAGGTTACATTCGTGTTTACTATAGACTGCTGACAAGCGCAGGTGATTGGTTAGACTGCTCACAAGCGCAGGTGATTGGTTAAACTGCTGACAAGCGCAGGCGATTGGTTAGACTGCTGACATGCGCAGGCGATTGGTTAGACTGCTGACATGCGCAGGTGATTGGTTAGACTGCTGATAAGCGCAGGTGATTGGTTAGACTGCTGACAAGCGCAGGTGATTGGTTTGATTGCTGGCAAGCGCAGGTGATAGGTTTGATTGCTGACAAGCGCAGGTGATAGATTTGATTGCTGACAAGCGCAGGAGATTGGTTAGACTGCTGACAAACGTAGGTGATTGGTTTGACTGCTGGCAAGCGTAGGTGATAGGTTTGATTGCTGACAAGCGCAGGAGATTGGTTAGACTGCTGACAAGCACAGGTGATAGGTTTGATTGCTGGCAAGCGCAGGTGATAGGTTTGATTGCTGACAAGCGCAGGAGATTGGTTAGACTGCTGACAAGCACAGGTGATAGGTTTGATTGCTGGCAAGCGCAGGTGATAGGTTTGATTGCTGACAAGCGCAGGAGATTGGTTAGACTGCTGACAAGCACAGGTGATAGGTTTGATTGCTGGCAAGCGCAGGTGATAGGTTTTATTGCTGACAAGCGCAGGAGATTGGTTAGACTGCTGACAAGCACAGGTGATAGGTTTGATTGCTGGCAAGCGCAGGTGATAGGTTTTATTGCTGACAAGCGCAGGAGATTGGTTAGACTGCTGACAAGCACAGGTGATAGGTTTGATTGCTGACAAGCGCAGGTGATAGGTTTGATTGCTGACAAGCGCAGGAGATTGGTTAGACTGCTGACAAGCGCAGGAGATTGGTTATACTTGTGACAAGCGCAGGTGATAGGTTTGATTGCTGACAAGCGCAGGAGATTGTTTTGACTGCTGACAAGCGCAGGAGATTGGTTTGATTGCTGACAAGCGCAGGAGATTGGTTAGACTGCTGACAAGCGCAGGAGATTGGTTAGACTGCTGACAAGCGCAGGTGATAGGTTTGATTGCTGACAAGCGCAGGAGATTGGTTTGACTTCTGACAAGCGCAGGAGATTGGTTTGACTGCTGACAAGCGCAGGTGATAGGTTTGATTGCTGACAAGCGCAGGAGATTGGTTAGACTGCTGACAAGCGCAGGTGATAGGTTTGATTGCTGACAAGCGCAGGAGATTGGTTAGACTGCTGACAAGCGCAGGAGATTGGTTTGATTGCTGACAAACGCAGGTGATAGGTTTGATTGCTCATAAGAAGAGGTTGTTTGATTACTGGCAAGCGCAGGTGATCGATTTTATTGCTGACAAGCGCAGGTGCTCGGTTTGACTTCTGGAGAGCGAACTTAATCGCAATGCCTGTTTTATTGTTGGAGAGTTCGGATCTCTTTGACAGCCGCAAGCTCGGTGAACTCACGTTGGCCAGCTCGCGCTCGAACCGGATGACATCCTGTAGCTCGGCGGCGGCGCGGTCGGCGTCGGCCCCCAGCAGCTTGGCCACCTCCGTCATGTAGCGGTGGTAGGCCTGCAGGTCGCCCTCCGAGTCCGCCTTGAGGTAGTAGTCCCGGCTGGGCAGCGCCAGCTGCATCTGGTCCAGCTGCAAGACAAGCGCGCGTTAGACCGAGCGGGGTACCGAGCCCTGGCCCTCGTCACTTTGTCCGCACCTGCAGGATGTTGACGGAGGAGTTCTTGTCGTCGGGGCCCACCCACTGCTCGATGAGCACGCCCTCGTTGTATTCCCCCCGCAGGCGCCCCAGCAGCGTCTCGATGGAGAAGGCCGGCGGCTCCCACTCGGGCTGCGCGACGGGCCAGCCGCCCAGCGACGCCAGCACCTCCCGCAGGGGGGAGTCCCCCAGACGCCGGATCTGGGCTGCAAGCAAGACAAGCGCTGAGCGATGCCGATAGCGCGCGGCGGCGGCGGCCAGCGCTGCGATACTCACAGATGTTGATGCAGGAGTGGTAGAAGCGCTTGGCCTTGAGCGTGGCCTCGCTGTCCTGCGTGTTGACCGGCTCCTCCAGCACGCCCTTGAGGATGACCTGCAGCTGGTCCGCCAGCACCTCGAAGGTACTGATGCTGCTGCGGTCCTCGGGGATCACGTGCTTCTTGTTCCACGTGCCGCACGCGAACTGGAAGAAGTCGGTGCACGGGTTCGCCGCCCGGTCCATCGCAGCCAGCAGCGACGCGGCTGCACAACGACCATGAGACAAATGACGGCTGCGGTCACGTGACAGGATAAATCGCACTAATCAAGTTACAAGGACGCATGCTGTGACAGATCACGAGTTCCATTAAGTTGTATGGGAATGCAGAGAGAAGGAGAATCCATCAACTTATAAGAAGATTCCTATCAACCGGTGTATGAAACTAATAGAGGTCAAGATTTCTGTTAAATGAACCTATACGTAAAACATTAAGACACTTTGATTCATACCAAATTAACTTATTTTAAGAAACGTTGAAATGTCGAGATTTCTATTAAGATATATGGAAACTCAAAAACATCAAAATTCCTGACAAACTGTATGAAGAACGAAGAGCGAGATTCGTATGAAATTATATAAAAAAACATAGAGATGTCGAGATCTCTATCAAATTATATGAAAAATTTTAAAAAGACGTCGAGATTGCCATCAAATTATATGAAGAATATAAAGACATTGAGATTCCTATGAAATTATATGGACAACATAAAAATACATTGAGATTCCTATCAAATTATGTGAAAAAATAAAAAGATGTTAACACTACTATCAAATTATAATAAAACATAAAAACAATCTAAACTCTCGTCAAATTATATAAACAACATAAAAAGACATCGAGATTCCTATCAAATTGTATGAAAAAATAAAAAGACGTCAACACTACTATCAAATTATAAGAAAAATATAAAAACAGTCTAAACTCTCGTCAAATTATATGAACAACATAGAAATACATCGAGATTCCAATCAAATTATATGAAGAATATAAAGACATCGAGATTCCTATGAAATTATACCAAAAAACAAGAAGACATCAACATTACTATCAAATTATAAGAAAAACATAAAAACAATCTAAACTTTCGTCAAATTATATGAAAAACATAAAAAGACATCGAGATTCCTATCAAATTATAAGAAAACTTGAAATTATACCAAAATTTCAATCAAATTATGTGAAAAAAATAAAGAGACTTCCTATCAAATTATATGAAAAACTAATATATATGAAGATTCTTATGAAATTATATGAAAAAACATGAAAAGACTTCGAGATTTCTATCAAATTATATTCAAAAGACATACAAATTATATGAAAACATAAAAAGACAATATACCTATCAAATTACATAAAAAAACATAAAAAGACATCGAGATTCCCATCAAATTACATTCGAAAGACATAAAGAAATTTCGAGATCCCTATCAAATTACATGAGAAACATAAACGTAGAGATGTCCGGATTCCTATCAAGACAGGAATCCCAAAAACATCAAAATTCCTGACAAACTGTATGATAAACGCAGAGAGATGTCCAGTTTCGTATCAAATTGCATGGGACGCATAAAGAGGCATCGAGACCTTTATTAAATTATACGAAAAACATAAATAGACATCGATGTACCTATCAAATTTTATGAAAAGCACAAAGAGATATGGAGATTCTTATGAAATTATAATAAAAAACGTAAAGAGATGATGAGATCGCAATAAAATTATGTGAAAAACATAAAGACATATGGAGATTGCTATGAAATTATCTGAGAGCAACAAGGAATCAAGTGTCTATGAAGTTACATCCCGATTCATAGCAGGACTCTGTTTCCAATAGGAACGTGATTTACGGTATAAAGTAAACTTATCAGTTGGAAGGTGTAATAAATAATGTAGTGCTAGCTGTTGTCACTTGTCATCAAACTGATGTCTCTCCACCAGGGCGAAGGCTTGGTCGAGGTGGTCCTCACCTGTGCGTACACACTCCTCCGTGAGGCACACTTTCTTGGAGATGGCGGCTGCAACAAAGAAACATCAAGGGCATCAGACAAGAAGCAATGTCGTGGGGTTGCAATCATTTGATGATAGGTGGGCTGAGTAGTGGAATGGTGGCAAGGAAAGCCATAATACGGGACGCAACACACTGTGCACATTGCGAAGCGACGAAGTGCTTTACGAAGCTAGGGACGTGTTTGTCCTTGCATAGCTGCTTTATATTTTCCAATCCACTGTAATTTTGAACTACTGGTGCTTGCACTATCACCTTTACTTTTTAACTTTGCTGTAGAGTCTGCCATTAGGAAAGTCCAGGATAACAGAGAGGGTTTGGAATTGAACGGGTTACATCAGCTGCTTGTCTATGCGGATGACGTGAATATGTTAGGAGAAAATCCACAAACGATTAGGGAAAACACGGGAATTTTACTGGAAGCAAGTAAAGAGATAGGTTTGGAAGTAAATCACGAAAAGACAAAGTATATGATTATGTCTCGTGACCAGAATATTGTACGAAATGAAAATATAAAAACTGGAGATTTATCTTTTGAAGAGGTGGAGAAGTTCAAATAACTGGGAGCAACAGTAACAAATTTAAATGATACTCGGGAGGAAATTAAACACAGAATAAATATGGGAAATGCCTGTTATTATTCGGTTGAGAAGTTTTTATCATCTAGTCTGCTGTCGAAAAATCTGAAAGTTAGAATTTATAAAACAGTTATATTACCGGTTGTTCTTTATGGTTGTGAAACTTGGACTTTCACTTTGAGAGAGGAACAGAGATTAAGGGTGTTTGAGAATAAGGTGCTTAGGAAAATATTTGGGGCTAAGAGGGATGAAGTTACAGGAGAATGGAGAAAGTTACACAACACAGAACTGCACGCATTGTATTCTTTACCTGACATAAATGGGCAGGGCATGTAGCACGTATGGGCGAATCCAGAAATGCATATAGAATGTTAGTTGGGAGGCCGGAGGGAAAAAGACCTTTAGGAAGGCCGAGAAGTAGATGGGAGGATAATATTAAAATTGATTTGAGGGAGGTGGAATATGATGATAGAGAATGGATTAATCTTGCTCAGGATAGGGACCAATGGCGGGCTTATGTGAGGGCGGCAATGAACCTCCGGGCTCCTTAAGTAAGTAAGTAAGTAAGTAAGGTACTACCGAAATGAGACACTTTCTTCACCGAACAGATAAAGCTTCGACTCTCTTCCTCGGAGATCCAACTTCAAATACCAATAAGTACAAGTGGAATTTGTTTTGGCCAAGACAGGTTTACTGGCATTATATATCTTCTCCCTTCCTTCCACCATTCCAAATTTTGTGCCGTATAATAATAATAATAATAATAATAATAATAATAATAATAATAATAATAATAATAATAATAATAATAATAATTCTAAATATACTGATTCACTTGGGTGAATTTCTTTAATGCAAGGTCTTTTCAATCATTATTAATTGAATAGTGGGCCAGTTGTTGTAATTATGATACAGCAAATCAACGGCAGTTAATGCAAATGAAGCCAAAGTTGTGTTTTAAGCATTTAATGAAATAAAACTGGTATCTAGACATTCTTTAATAACATTTATATCCCAAGTGGCCCCTTTATACACTATCCCGGGTTGAACCGCTAAAAATTACTACTCTGCCATCAGCACATGAATATGGAGTGCCATTAAGTTTACCACAACTAACTTTAACAAGTCATTTACATTATACAGGGTGATTCACGAGGAGTTGCCGCCACTTACGGAGCATATTCCCGAAGACATTTTGAGCAAAAAAGTCATATAAACGTGTGTTCTGTTCTCGATATTTTCAGAGTTACACTAATTTGAAAGTGTTTATAAATACGTTTATTTTTACTTCGTTTTAAAGGTAAAAGAATATTACAAATAGAGAATGAATTATCCCGAAGTATCATTTCTTTAATTAGCTAGTATTCTGAAGCTAAAAATGTGTTGTTAATTCCATAGTTACTTCGTACAGAATTTTTTTTTTTAGATTTTTAATTACAAAATTATAATTTGTAGGTGTAGTGTAATTAACTTAGTTGTGGCATGTAATTAATTAAGTTGATATGTAATTAATTAATATGATATGTGATGAAGATGATTTCTAAATAAATTAAGGTGATATGTAATTAATTAAAATGATGTGTAATTAAGTTGATATGTAATTAATTAAGGTGATATGTAATTAATTAAGGTGATATGTAATTAATTAAGGTGATATGTAATTAATTAAGGTGATATGTAATTACTTAAATTGGTAATAGTTGGGTGAAATAGGTTAGGTTTACTTTTGCTTATTGTAGGAGTTATTATAGCATAGTTTTTATTTATAGTCCTAGGTTTATTGCATCTATTTATTTATAGTTAGAAGTAAATTACATTTTAATTTTTTATTGCTGTAGTTATTGTATTATTGTATATTATATACCACTGCCACCTGGTATATACCCAATTGTAGTGTTATTATTTTTACGCAGTTAATACAACAATTGTTACAAATCACGCCACTTTTGTAAACTCTTTAAGACTGTACATTACGATGCAAAATTGAATTCTAAAGAATCAAGCTCCTAGAAATCGTATGATTTGTAACAGTTTTGATAAGTACGTAAGAATAATGTAATTTTAGTTAAAAATTGGAACAAAAAAATCTGTACAAAGCAACTATGGAATTAACAACACATTTTTAGGTTCGGAATACTAGCAAATTAAAGGAATGATACTTCTGAATAATTCATTCTCTATTTGTAGTATTCTTTTATCCTTAAAACTAAATGAGAAAGGAATTTTACAAGCAATTTCAAATTAGTGTAAGTCTGAAAATATTGAGAATAGGACCCATGTTTATATGATTTTTTTTTTTTTGCTTAGAATGTCTTCAGAAATAAGCTCCGTCAGTGGCGGTAACTTTTCGTGAACACCCTGTATGATAATATCAACTTTTAACTGACAAATTCATCTTCCGTCAAATAACGTAAATTTGTCTTAAAAGAATAGCCCTCATCTCGATACGGTGTGTATAAGGAAATGGAATCTATCTTCATACTCCGCGCCGTCGACTAGATACCGGCAACAAGTCTTCCTGAGAGCAAACACGTACACTTGATTCACTTCAACCCTCTCCTGCGGTAGATATCAGTCATTAACTCCATTCTACTATACATTGTCATAAAATAGGATGATCAAAGTCCCATATTTAGAGAGATTGTCCCATGCACATTTCCCGACACAATATAAACGGGACGCAAATGTCATCTTTTATTTTCTTCACATCAGTGGCGAAGCTCTTAAAAGGGTTTTGAGACTTAGCCTACCCAAAAAATTCGAGTTATTATATCTAGCAACAGTATAAGTTCGTAATAAGATGCATCGTAACACTTGGTTTCACTCCGATCCTTCCATATATTAAGTTTGCTGTTGGCAGTATTTCCACTGCGAGAGGCTTGTGGAAAAAGCCTCCTCCACAGGCATGCTTGAGGGAAGACCGGAGAGGAGGGGGTATCGATTCTCTACGAGTCAGTAGCAGGATGAGGAGCTAGCCTCAACCGCGATATAATACGCCGCGCCATGTTGGTTTTCTGTAAATGCGCTGCATCGTTAAGTGTTAGTTTAATCAAAAGTGCTTGTATGTGTGTTACATACTAATTTTGTGTAAAATGCCTCATATTGAGAGAACTTTGACGTCATTATTAGCAGAATTAAAAGAGAAGCCGTTTTGAAATTGGGCATATGAAACAAAATGAGCTTACAAAGATAGGACATCGACACTCAGCCCTGTGACATCGATTGACCCGTGACGTGTCAACCTAGTATCGTGGACCACCACTTCCGAATGGTGAGCAGCAGCAGGTGTGCTCGGTTCTCTTGAATAATGCGCTGCAATCGATAGTTCCGAAGAATTTAAGGCAACAAAGCTCCTGATCATCAATGATGTATGGCTTGTACGTTCTTGGGAATATAGGCTACATACAGGGTGTACCATAAGTCACCTTACAATGTAATGTACTGTAGGATTAGTAATTACTAGACTTCGTGGAATTGCCACGAGAATTGTAAGGTTTACTGCGCACGCGGTATAGACTGTATGAGAAAGAGGCGTGCAACGGATGGAGTATGCCTCTAATGTAAATACTGAGCAGTATACTGCGGTTACAATAAAACCTGCATTCTGCATTCAAGAAATATAATGAATGATCATTGAAGTAGGAAATGTCTAAACATGTAAATACACAATTATTTTATAGTGACATATATTAACTCTTAAAATTTAATGTAAGATACTCACATCATCCTTGAATATGTGCATTGCAGTGAAGAGTTACGTACATTTTGAACTACTGCAAAGTGAACCTCCTCCGATGGTCACTTAAATAGTTTTTATTTCGGGAAAATGTACGTTCAACATCACACGATATGATACGTACATATTTGAAGAACGGGAAGTCACTACTTTTTAGTTCACCAACTTCAGATGTCTTGTCGTGACCTTATGGTACATTATTTATAGTACGAAGTTGTGAATACTGTAGGCAGAATTTTTTAGCAATAATATTTCTCAAGTTACATTTCATTTTTTCTGAAATTAGTGAATTGTTATTTTGGATAACGGTCTGTGATACTTTATACACTATATTAAGGGCTTCTGAGAGTTGCAGTTTAGACGATTCTAACAGGATGATGGTTTTGGACACGATTTCAAAATTAGAATCAATGAACAGAATATCTTCCAATAGCTGTTCAGAAGGCAATGATTTTACAGCTGCAACAGCGGAAATGTCTGTGCTATCCAATGCATCAATTACCTCCATTATTTGCTGTAATATTCTGCATAATAATTAACAGCACCTAACCACGTTTTCCAACGGGTCAAGACTGGCTGCGGGGGTAAGGGTATTCCAGGGGCAATTGTTTGGAACAGCAACACTCTCATTGTAGTATGTTTGATTGAATTCTTGTCTGCACTGAACAAATGTTAAGCTTTGACTATTCCAACCACAGTAATGCAAAAACAAGTGCTTACATAGGTATACATTAGCTGTAGCTGCTCTATCTATTTGGACCGGTCACAACTCTTAATATGAACTGCTCATACAGGGACATCATTTTATTTTTACCAACATTTTTAATATTAACTTGCCTATACCTTTGGATCAACGCCGTTTGCAACCCCCTTACACGACTGGAGTTCGATGATACTGGCGTAATATACAAACAAATCACTTTACTAGGTATAGGAGGGAAGAAAAGTAGTTCATCCATTTACGTAAACTAGGAAATATCGCGCTTTTGAGTTTGATCATTTTCATTAGGTTTTTGTTTAATCAAAATACAGTACAGTATTAACAATGAGTGATTTTACTCACGAACTGAGCTGTCCATGTGGACGTATTCATTATGCAGTGTATATTATACTGTCTACAGCACATTAGCGTACGATATAGAGAATGACGTTAAATTGAAAAATAATCATAATATGGATATTTAAACACATATTTTAAAATGATGGCAGTTCATTTCGATACAGGCTTCAGTTCTTTTTTGCATATTATCACATATAGACTATTATACCTAATTCCAATTACCAGTTTCGTCCTTCGTACGAGTAACTCATGTTGAAATAATTCTGTACCTAATCTATAAAAGAGTACCTTACGTACTGTAAATTCAATCTCCACTTCTGCCCGATCCGAAAAGATAAAATTACTCAGACATACTATCTACTGTCCGTCCAAGTGGTTATGTCGCAAGGTCGTAGAAAGGGGGAAAATCACGTGACAGTTAATTACTTAACGAGGTCCTTTTATTTAAGTTATTTTAAACAGCTGTATAACATTATGTAAGTAGACGTCCAATTCCTAACAGAAATTAATGTTTTCAGAAAAGAGCTAAGACAGCCCAGCCACAAAAGGACGGGCAGAAGTGGGTGGGAGAAACCGGGATGCGACATATGCAAACAGACGACAGTACCTGTGCGAGAATATGATTCAATATTGAAAGCGAACATATTTCTGGAACGTACTATACTCACTAACTCAGTACTGTTTGTGTTTACTATGACCGTAAGGCGACTTTGACTGTATACGCTTGGTTCTGTGTGAAGAACGGTTGGAAGTTTACTAATAGAGGGGGTGGGAGTGAAGTACATTCAAAAACTAAGGTACAATAAAAATAGAAGTAAAAATAAAATGATGTCCCTGTACTACGAGACCGGGCGGTCGCTCACCTCCTCTATACTACCGTACATCGGCAACCTGATTGCATGCTGCGTGTGGCAATTCAACGAAGTCTAGTAATTACTAAACCTGGTGACAAAAGGATGTGGCAACACTGAAAGACAGTTCATAACAATGGCCAAAATATTTGGTAGCAGTGACAATAATAGTTGAATCATTTGAATTGTGAGCAAGATGGCAGATACGAGTAATTATTGACTTGAAGATTGGTTGGTTGCGAGTGTTTGGATCCACGAAAGGCAGCACAGGAGGCAACAAATTATGACACAGTTTGGAAGAAGATTTGGAAGAAAAGCAACATTGTTAGCAAGGGGAAAGCGAGAGTTCATTAGTGGCAGCGTCAAAGTCAGTCCTTGAAGTGGTGGAACAGTTGTCAGACTAGACACATGATTGTGCTGCAGTTGCTGGATCTATTGGACATATTACCAGCACCATTACCATGGCCTCCATGAAGTCCCGACTTGACAACAGCCTGTGGGGGTACATAAAAAGGAAAAGTGGTTGCCAAGCGAAACAAACAAACGACGAACTGAAAGACGCTGTGACAGCTGCCTTTGCAGACGTAATACCAAACAGTTAAGTAAAATGTCACAATAGTAATATACGTTAAAAGAGCGGTATGTTGACGTTTTCATGGTCGAGGAAAATATTGAAAAAGCGAAACGTAGTTGAGCTTTTTTAATTTCCGAGAACATGAGAACAAACATACCGCTCGTGTATCGTACATTATTTTGTGCGAAGATCGTTTATTACATACCTGAAAGACGAATTTCTAATTAGTTGCAATGAAATCTCCATCTTGGTTTCTGTTTAATGACGACAACTTCGGAAAACCAAAATATCTTTCTTCAGTATTGTTGCTATAAAATGTTTTCTGTGTTTACTATACTCCAGCAGGCCGTGATATACGTCTGTCTTTTTGTTCCCCCAGTCTATAAAAGCGAACTTAAAACAAACGGTAAGGTTATGTAATGATTTATTTTTCATTTTAATATTTTAACAATATTATTTATATAACATATTGCAGTAATAACATCGGCATCTGGAATCTTGTTGATTTTTTCACGACTTCCTTAATGTTACTTGTGTCCACACCTGTGGAGTAACGGTCTGCGCGTCTGGCCGCGAAACCAGGTGGCCCGGGTTCGATTCCCGGTCGGGACAAGTTACCTGGTTGAGGTTTTTTCCGGGGTTTTCCCTCAACCCAATATGAGCGAATGCTGGGTAACTTTCGGTGCTGGACCCCGGACTCTTTTCACCGGCATTATCACCATCTCATTCAGACGCTAAATAACCAAAGATGTTGATAAAGCTTCGTAAAATAACCTACTAATATATTAATGTTACTTGTATCAGGAATGCAATAAGTTTCGTGGAGTAGTAGACTTTACTTAATTTTTGCAAATATTTAAAAACAATAATTAACAGTGCAATTTAGGTGAAATTGCAGTGGTAAGTTTCCAATTCATAATTATTACTATGTTAAACGTCTCTAAAAATAATAAGTTAAAAGCCTAAAGCAGTAAAATGAATGTCGCGCTTAAGCGGTAAGAAGAGGGAAATTGTTATGTGTGTTACGTTGGGAATACTGAATGTGGAATTTCACACTTACCGCGTATTGGTTCTGTGCGGAAAACAAGCAAATACGCACGATCTAGCACAAAGGACGTGGAGACGTATCCAACCATTAGATTAGGTAAGTAAGAAACAAAATATCTATGGGTATGGTGATTTTTGGCCCGCTCTGTGTATTAGGCCTACTTATGCATTACCATCGCAGTCAAAGACGTGGCTACAGATCAGATGATTAGCCACACGGGGCCTTCAGAATGCATTGCAAGAAGGGCCCTATCTCTATTCCACAAAAGTATAGCATTAGTAATGTGTAAGTTCGTAGCGTTTTTGTTCATCCTCACATCACTGCGTTGCTAGGAGATTGTTCGTCTTTTGTCATTTGTTATTTGAAGTGTTGTGCTTGTAAACAGACCTTGAAATTTACGGATTTTAAGAAAGTTCTTGCTATTTGTGGGCTAAAGAAGATTCAATGCCACGTAGAAAAACAAACAGACAATTTCGACATATTCTTCTGTTTGTGTTTAATAGAGGAGCAAAAGCAGCTGAGGCGATATGAAATATTTGAGCCTTATACAGAGAGAACGCCATCTTAGAAAGTAACTTACTGCAAGCAATGGTTCTGTCTGGTAGATGAAAAAAGCTTCTCAACCGAATAATAACAGGCATTTCCCATATTTATTCTGTGTTTAATTTCCTATCGAGTGTCATTTATATTTGTTACTGTTGCTCCAAGATATTTGAATTTTTCTACGTCTTCAAAAGATAAATTTCTAATTTTTATATTTTCATTTCGTACAATGTTCTGGTCACGAGACATAATCATATACTTTGTCTTTTCGGGATTTACTTCCAAACATATCTCTTTACTTGCTTGAAGTAAAATTCCCGTGTTTTCCCTAATAGTTTGTGGATTTTCTCCTAACCTAGAAAAACAGCTGATGTAACCCGTTCAATTCCAAACCCTGTCTATTATCCTGAACTTTCCTAATGGCATATTCTGGAGCGAAGTTAAAGAGTAAAGGTGATAGTGCATCTCCTTGCTTTAGCCCGCAGTGAATTGGAAACGCATCTGACAGAAACTGGCCTATACGGACTCTGCTGTACGATAAACCCAATATCATGCTCTATAAATTACAACTGGAAGTTATTGTCAAATACGAAGTTATACATTTTTGTTCCACAAACTTATGTGTAGCACAGTACATTATTAGTACAGAAATGTGAATAATGGTGACTAGAGACTGGGGCAATATGAAAGAAAGTTTTGCAAAATATGAAGTAAATGTTTTGGTGCTGAAATATTTTCGTTCCTAAAACAGTCCACCGCTGTGGAATAACGGTTAGCATGACTTACCGTGAAATGAGCAGGTCCGGGTTCAAATTCTGGTTGGGACAAGTTACCTGGTTGGGGTTTTTCGCGGGGTTTTCCCTCAACCCTTTAAGAGCAAAAGCTGGGTAACTTTCGGCACTGAGCCCAGGACTAATTTCGCTAGCATTATCACCTTCATCTCACTCAGACGCTAGATAACCACAGCAGTCGGTAAAGCGTCGTAAAATAACCAATCACAAAAAAAAAATAGAACGCCAAAAATACAGTAAGACTCTCAACTACTGCACTACTGAACTCAGGGACATGTTTGCGACTGAATATTTGTGGTTAAGATTGGTAATAGCACAGTGAGTGCAAGGATTTGCTGTAACTTTACCTGACATTTGCCTTACAGTTGGAGAAACCTCGGAAAAAGCAAGTAGGTAATCATCCGAACGGGATTCGAACCCCGTATCGTCGCAGTACGAGTCCGGTGGTTACTCCCGCAAGCCGCTGAGCTGCTGTAGTTGATTAGTGTCTGGGTGCGCAAGCGAACTCTATGCTGCAGCCTCGCTAACTAAATGAGCGGTCCAGTCCCCTTGCGTGCCGGCCACTCTGCACGACACCTAAACTTTGTTTGCGCTGTAATTGAGTTGTGCAGAGATGCTCTTCTAATGGACACATTGCTGTTGTTACACGGAAAGTAATTTGATGCAATTCCTTCGTTTGACGGGAAAATCTAGTTTCAGCATTCCGTAACGAGTACCTACGTAGTTCCAGGCCTGCCTATCTCCCTGTTTTTCTATCTGATACAGCTTTATAGTGAGGATCATGTAAGAGCAGTTCCTAAAAAGCTGATTTTGCGCCTCTTCAGTGTTGCCAACTAATACCAGATATCACCAAAGAGGATAAAACCACAATGCTATATACTATAATAATAAAACTGGCAAAATAGATATATATATTTTTAATTTTATTGGGTTATTTTACGACGCTGTATCAACATCTAGGTTATTTAGCGTCTGAATGAAATGAAGGTGATAATTCTGGCGAAATGAGTCTGGGTCCAGCACCGAAAGTTACCCAGCATTTGCTCGTATGGTAAAATAGATATATTTGGGGCTAAGAGGGATGAAGTTACAGGAGAATGGAGAAAGTTACACAACACAGAACTGCACGCATTGTATTCTTCACCTGACATAATTAGGAACATTAAATCCAGACGTTTGAGATGGGCAGGGCTTGTAGCACGTATGGGCGAATCCAGAAATGCATATAGAATGATAGTTGGGAGGCCGGAGGATAAAAGACCTTTGGGGAGGCCGAGACGTGGGTAGGAGGATGATATTAAAATGGATTTGAGGGAGTTGGAATATGATGATAGAAGCTGGATTAATCTTGCTCAGGATAGGGACCAATGGCGGGCTTATGTGAGGGCGGCAATGAACCTCCGGGTTCCTTAAAAGCCAGTAAGTAAATAAGTAAAGTAAAATTGATATAAAACTGGCAAACGACAGAACGTTACCACACATTTGTTTAGGCTATTATGATCAAGCAGACAGTATATACTGTAGTAATAAATAACTTGGAATAATTCTTCTCGGATTTTCAGTCAAGTGAATCTCAATCTTCAAACCCTTAATGCCATCAAACAGAATTTTAGTTGGGAATAATCAGTAGATAGTCTTCTTTTCTACAAGGCCTACTAATTTATTGCACATGGCCAGGTATATGAAATTCCACTTTCAATGTTTTATACATTTATTTCGTATGTCAATGTTAATTCCTTATGTACTCTAGTTTGAAATACACATGGCAGAGAAAGTTAAGTCTCTAACTTAATAATG
Organism: Periplaneta americana; assembly: GCF_040183065.1. Lineage (NCBI taxonomy): Eukaryota > Metazoa > Arthropoda > Insecta > Blattodea > Blattidae > Periplaneta > Periplaneta americana. The sequence goes on from NC_091122.1 coordinate 2,119,067, forward strand.
TATAAAATAGAAATTCCACCCATTTCATCCCTTAACTGCTCTTTGGCCCCTGCAAGGGTCGCGGTGCTCTGCATCTTACATCGGACCTGCACAAAGTTTGCGCTCTCAGAGCCGGCTCACAGCTCATGAGCGGAATGCAGATATTAGCTGCGCTCTGTATAAGGGTGGACTGGAAGAAGGGATGATCTCGTACAAAATATACACAAAAGAAAGTACTATTACGAGTGCTTATGAAATGAATTCCCGTTCAGTGTTTGCAAAACTACCTTGGACTATTATTAATTAGTAACGAAATATTTATTTTACAGAAGTAATAGAAATTCTATAGCTATTTAAATATACAATATCATTTTGTTATATTTTTATTTATCAGTACATCAAAACGAGGTTTTATGCTGTTGGCAGCTGAAAGGAACAGTAGCCTACTGATCGTAATGAAACATCAGTTACAGATGTTCGATGTCTGTCTTTATTAAAGTTGATTATAGAAAACAGTTGCTCACAAAAATGTTGAGCCGAACATAGCAATCATTTTCACAGCCAGCCTGTGTAGTCGTGTATATTATTGCTAATGTTTAGTCTTGTAAAACTCAACCAGGCTAGTAGTATTATTCAAACGGTCTTTAGCCCTTAGGTCACATTGAAGATCACACTAAATTAAAATGAGAAAAAAAGGGCCTCGTCATCAAAAACTTTGAGAAACACTGATTTAGATCACATAAAGATAATTATTTTCTAACAATTAAAGTTTTTTCAAACAATGAATATCGTTGGTACAAGCCATAGCCTTCTGTTATATCCACAGCCTGCTAGTGATTTTTCAATAACAAAAAGCTGCTCAATATGAACACAGCTTTTGGCTGTAATGCTGATGTCACATTTTTTTAACTTTACAGATTTATCAGGGCATGGCTCTTACAGCATGCTTAGCATTGCACGAATACAGCTCAAGTCTGTGAAATTGGCCCCCGGTTGGCATTCAATGCATTGATTTGCGATCTGCTATGATTTTTAAATCTGTGTTGGATTTGAGTCTCATGTGCCGTGTGAGTAGCATTAATGTATTGATTCCAATTAACAGGCGTAATGAAGTGTGCGGCATTGCTTACGGCACAGCGAGCATTAACAAGCTTTACCGGCAGTAATGGAAAGGGGGGGGGGGCGCAAGTTCGTGTGTGCAAAGTTGAAAGCAATGCCACACAGTAAAATCACAAGAAATTTGCATCTAAATACGATAGGCCTAATGTCTTGTCTCAGTCCAGCTCTTGGATCCAGTCGTAGTCAAACTAGAGCAACCTGGTACTCAGATCGAACAGAAATTTTTGAACTTTGATGTGCTCCATGTCGCTGAGCTGCGAAGTTGCTTTCGATTTGAAATATTATCGTGCGCCTAGAAAACAACAGAGCTAGAGATACACAGAAGGCTTTGCAATAAAATAATAAACACATCTGAACTGGTCTGAATTTTCTAAAGAGCTTTTATTCCATGCAAAGGAGAAATGTGTAGTTAAATATTTAAATTAGATTCAATTTTCGCTTCTGTATCTGTATTTATAATGAAATGTTATACGTATTTATATTTATAATAAAATTGATACTTTTTTTTCGTTAATGCAATATGAAACATAACTGGCCGTATATATCGATTGTAACAATGACAGCACCCATGGCTAATAAGGAAGGCTGTGGAGTAGCATATAAACTGTAGTTTCACTATTTTCGTGTAGTATTCTCATTTATATTGTAAAATAAAAGTATATGATAAATTTAAAGGAACAGATGCATTATAGGACCCGCCCCGAATATTCCATAGTATCGATTATATATTGTATATTTTCGATTATTATATCAAGTATGCCATCTTAACAAAACTAAACACATAGTACTATAAACATGTATGATTTAATAAAACCAACAACAATGAAATTAATCTCATATTGGTCACCTTTGTTATACAATATATTAAATTTGATTCAAAAGAAAGTTAAAGAAACAAACCAAAGCTAAACTTAAAACACAGTAACATTAAACTTTCAAACAATACAACATTGGGATTAATACAAAAATGAAATTAAGTTCATATTAGTCATCTTTACAATACATTATAAAATACTAATTCTACTCCATTTATACTGCATTTTTGGTCCAGGGAAAATACTAGTCTTTCACAAAAACACATTTTTACTAGTATTTTCCCTGGACCAAAGAATTAAAAACAAAATTGGTATAAAATTAGCATTTTACCATGGACCTCACTGGAGATGTTCCATTTCATCTTCTGCGTTATCCGAGTGATTTCACAAAGTGCTACGATACAGCGTTCCTGTGATTATCATTTAATATCTTGTAATTTCCAATGACATCTCCACGGAAGTTCATCTCGTTTAATTTTAAATTTCTTCAGTCTCATCCTAGGATTACATGTTTCGCAAAACATTCACTCGGAAGTATGCCACATTCACATAAAAACCATAAACATAGTCTACATGTCTTTATTCATGGATCAAGCAACTACAAAGTTTACAACTTATTTATAATTCCATAATTTCCATTTCCAGGCCTACATTTTAAATCAAGAGGGAGAATTCGATCCACTTCTTTTTTATATTTAACTATAGCATTCGAAATTGCCGCCATGATTATGATCAAACTAATTTACAACAGTTTTGATTGGTTGGCAACATAATGAAAACAATATATATATTGATCATTTAATTGATCGAAACGCAACTTCCGTTGACCTTTTTTGTGGCTTTGCATATTTTTATATTTAGGGTGGGTCCTATAATGCATCTGTTCCAATTTAAAATCAATTAATATTAAATAATATCGTGAATATGTTACAAAAGTTGTATTTACGTGTTTTTAAAAAAACGAATCTCAGGAAAATAGCTTTCCATTCGCCATGTTTGCTAAAGTCTTCGGAAAACGATATAATTTCGTATCCGCATTTCTTATGGAGCCCAGTGTACCAATGCAGTGTAAGAACCTATTGAGTTTTAACCAATCAAAGCCAACTTATCAACTCCAATATGTCGCACTTGATGCGCATTTGTTTAATATCTCGTCACACCTGATGTTCTGATGTTAAATATTGTCAACAATACAGTGGACAGTAACATTGCGTGGTGGCTGTGAGAGCAAATGTAAGTATTATAATATATCTTAATTTATAATATAATCTGTTTCCGTATGTTTTAAATTACCTATTTAATAATATATTCGCAAAATAGTCTTATTCAGATCTCACTAGAGTTCTCATTCTGTCGATAATTCACTAAATGAAAGTGCCTAGTTCAAAATGAAATGTTACACTTGATCCCAAATATTTTTATTAATTTTGCTGTTTCACTAATCACAATAATTGTTCAGATTGGTGACAGGCATGACTGTTTATGAAGCCATTTACACCGACTAGGAGTATTCAGTACGCCTACCTGCATCGTATGCAGCACCAATAGAGAAATTAATGTGGGATGTGTTTAAAGATGTGCAAATACCTTGGTGCAAGAGTAATGGAGTTCAAGAAGACTAACGGCTTCGTTACCAAACGTCTGGACATAGGACACAATAATAATAATAATAATAATAATAATAATAATAATAATAATAATAATAATAATAATAATAATAATCGTACAGATGCATTATAGGGCCAATCTCCTTATTGGTTGAATGGTATGAATGCTATTATCGATATGTATTGTTGATATAATCGACATAAAATATGTTGCCAACTTCTAAATTAAGTCAGTTTTATATTGTTGACTTGTAGCCTACTTCAAAATGGAAATAACGGCAGTAAAAGGAAAAAATATATTTTCCCTGGACCAAAAATATAATACAAAGTGACTAAAATCACATCAGTAGTAACAAACTGTTTAAATTTTTCTATTTAATTTTTTTTAATTTGGTAACATTTAATGCTTATCGAATATCGAATGATAAAAACGCTAATCGAACCATTACTTCCGCTGACCTTTTTTTCTGCGTATAATTGTGTGATGGGTGGCCCCTGTAATGCATTTGTTCCAATAATAATAATAATAATAATAATAATAATAATAATAATAATAATAATAATAATAATAATAATAATAATAATTAAACACAGAATAAATATAGGAAATGCCTGTTATTATTCGGTTGAGAAGCTCTTATCATCCAGTCTGCTGTCAAAAAATCTGAAAGTTAGAATTTATAAAACAGTTATATTACCGGTTGTTCCTTATGGTTGTGAAACTTGGACTCTCACTTTCAGAGAGGAACATAGGTTAAGGGTGTTTGAGAATAAGGTGCTTAGGAAAATATTTGGGGCTAAGAGGAATGAAGTTACAGGAGAATGGAGAAAGTTACACAACGCAGAACTGCACGCATTGTATTCTTCACCTGACATAATTAGGAACATTAAATCCAGACGTTTGAGATGGGCAGGGCATGTAGCACGTATGGGCGAATCCAGAAATGCATATAGAGTGTTAGTTGGGAGGCCGGAGAGAAAAAGATCTTTGGGAAGGCCGAGACGTAGATGGGAGGATAATATTAAAATGGATTTGAGGGAGGTGGGATATGATGATAGAGACTGGATTAATCTTGCACAGGATAGGGACCGATGGCGGGCTTATGTGAGGGCGGCAATGAACCTCCGGGTTCCTTAAAAGCCAGTAAGTAAGTAATAATAATATAATAATAATAATAATAATAATAATAATAATAATAATAATAATAATAATAATAAATTATTAGTATTATTATTATTATTATTATTATTATTATTATTATTATTATTTCTATTATTTCTACAGATTTTGTCACATATTTACCCATGAATTTTATATTGCTGGATGTGCCCAGGCTTTGCTCGCCAATGAATTGTATTAATTTAATATTTTAAATACAGTATCTTGTTTAATAGTGATATAATATTCTTTCTATTAATGTTTTATTTATATTATTATTTTCAAAATAGCCTTATTCAGATATCAGTAGAGTTCTCAATTGACTCGTGCTGAACGCTCTAGAACATTAGCGCCTCTTGTGGTAGTCTATTACCTATAAGAGTGCGTTTAACCTCATTTCAAAGTGCGTGTGTGTTGCCTGAGATACTGATGAATGTTATTATTAGAATTTGTTGTGGTGTTTGGAAGTGATATCGCCTTTTTAATATATGTAGGTAAGAATATGTTGTCTTGCAACCAGTTATGTAAATTTTCCTGCAGAGTCTTGTGTACAGCAGTGACTTGTTTTGACCCGGATTTTTATCACACGTCGTATTCTTTTCTCTGAAATATATTCTCACTTCTTAAAGTAATTGACTAATATAATATTATAATAGTTTTCTACCAAATTTATTATTAATACAAAGCTATCACAAACGATCGAGGCTTTTTGCTCCTAGAGGAACTGATTTCTGTTCTGTCAAGTCACGCTCCAGTCATCCACTTTCAGATTCCAATGTCCTTTTGCGAATTGTCCATAAATCAGAAGCGTGGTCTTTCTAAGGCCAAAGTCCTCTCGAAAGCTTTTCTATCACGTGATTAATTTTATGATGAGAAAGGGCTCTGATGGAATGTCCTGACCATTTTAATCTTCGTTTTGACCACAATATGAGGTACTTTAGAAAGAGTGTAAATCTCTTTATTTGTTAAAATTCTTCAAATTTAATTATTAAAATCTTATTTTGCACCAAAGATTTTCTCTGTTTATGCTGTCAAAAGGTCCCGCGCCGTGGCGTCGCGGTCTAAGGCATCCTGCCTAGGACTCGCGTTACGGAATGCGCGCTGGTTCGAGTCCTCATGGGGGAAGAAATTTTCTCATGAAATTTCGACCAGTGTATGGGACTGGTGCCCACCCACCATCGTGATGCACTTGGGGAGCTACGATAGGTAGCGAAATCCGGTTGCGAATACCAGCTATAACGGCTGGGGAGATCATCGTGCTAACCACACGATACCTCCATTCTGGTTGGATGATCGTCCACCTCTGCTTCGGCATGTGGGCGTGAGGCCAGCAGCCGGCTGGTCGGTTTAGGCCCTTCACGGGCTGTAGCGCCACGGATTATTATTATTATTATTATTATTATTATTAGTATGCTGTCAAAAGCTTTTCTAAACTCAGTAAGTAATAAATGTACAGTATATCCCGTGGAAATTCATATTTGTAGGTTGCTACATATTTTTATTATCTATAAATGTAGGATATTAGTGCATTTCCTTCGTTGTAGAACATACTTCAGGTTAATTTTTAAGTACCCCATATTCATGTCGAGATACCGGCGTAGCTCAGGCGGTAGTACCGTTTCCCTGCTGATCTGGAACTGTGCTTGGACATGGGTTCAATTCCCGGACTACCTAATCGTGATCTTTTCCGAAACGTCGCCAAATATCTTCTCGCTGTCACCAATTCCATCGATGTTAAAATACTCAGTAGTTGATACAGCATCGTTAAAACTGAATAAAAGATTCCTGTAATCTTTAAATGCTCGTTTTAATTATTACGGAAATAATATTAGAAATGATTACAGTGTGGACTGAACTGTAGGCTGCAGCCCAAAGTCTTGGCTTGTTTTTTTCTGTCGTATCTTTCCCTCTTTCAACTCTTCTAAATTTCTTTTTGACGTACAATACGTCTCTCCCCGCGCCAAATATGGCTACCCGCTCCGGGATCCGTAATGAAACACAAAATGACAGAAATTCACATGTTTGCTATAACAATACTATGAGCTACAGCCGAATTCTAATGTTATTAGTGGTTGTGCCATGAACACATTATGTTACCACACCTCCCCTCGCTACGGGCATGAGGGCACCAAAGTTTCGTATAAAATAATTAGTCGCGCCGCGTGGCCTCTCTCGGTAATATCTCGGCATCGGGAGCAGCTACAGATCTGTACCACCAATCGTTTTGTTTGTAATTGCGAGTTGTGCAATATTAAAGTGATAGGCACGTACGATGCACTTTGAGTGAGCCATAGTGAACAATTCGTATAAGGTGGGACTAATTTCGGAATGCTACTTCATATGAGGAGAATAGTAATATGCGTTACAAGAGCGGTATGTTGACGTTTTCATGTTCGAGGAAAAGACTGAAAAAGCGAAACGTAGTTGAGCTTTTTTAATTTCCGAGAACATGAAAACAAACATACCGCTTGTGTATCGTACATTATTTTGTGCGAAGATCGTTTATTACATACCCGAAAGACGATTTTCTAATTAGTTGCAATGAAATCTCCATGTTGGTTTCTGTTTAATGACGCCAACTTCGGAACACCAAATATCTTTCTTCAACATTGTTGCTGTAAAATGTTTTCTGTGTTTACTGTACTCCAGCAGGCCGTGATATACGTCTGTCTTTTTTTTTCCCTCAGTCTATAAATGCGAACTTAAAACAAACGGTAAGGTTATGTAATGATTTATTTTTCATTTTAATATTTTAACAATATTATTTATATAACATATTGCAGTAATAACATCGGCATCTGGAATCTCGTTGATTTTTTCACGGCTTCCTTAATGTTACTTGTATCAGGAATGCAATAAGTTTCGTGGAGTAGTAAATTTTACTTAATTTTTGCAAATATTTAAAAACAATAATTAACATTGCAACTTAGGTGAAATTGCAGTGGTAAGTTTCCAATTTATAATTATTACTATGTTAAACGTCTCTAAAAATAATATGTTAAAAGCCTAAAGCAGTAAAATGAATGTCGCGCTTAAGCGGTAAGGAGAGGGAAATTGTTATGTGTGTTAGGTTGGGAATATTGAATGTGGTATTTCACACTTACCGCGTATTGGTTCTGTGCGGAAAACAAGCAAATACGCACGATCTCGCACAAAATATATTGCAAGCCCTGTGTTACTCTTCCTTATAAACCGACACGGAAATAAAACCTTCAAGCCAACACAACCGTAGTTTCATTCGCGAAACCAGCTCAGAGTCATATGTTATGTGTTAGTGTATCTCTGATCAGCACAGGTTTCTTTTTACTTCCTCCCGTGTTTCTGGTCACCTATCAGTAGTTCTTTCATGTGAATTTGCGAGTCTGCGCGTGCGTTAGGAACTGTGTAAGCATGTGTTTTTTCGAGGAAGGTAAAGGAGATCGCATGTAAAGCACAAATAACGTAAGAACCTGATTATGTAAATTGGACAGGAGTGTAAGTGATAACACGGAAAACGTAGTTGTGGCGGAAGCTTGTGCGATTTTTATTACATTATTTATTTATTTATTTTACTTATCTATTTATTTATTTATTCGTTTATTTCTTTGTCTATTTACTTACGTAGGCCTATTTATTTACCTATACACTTACTTTCTTATTTACGCATTTACTTCCTCGTATTTGTTCGTTTGCTCACTTTTTAACTTGTTTATTTGTCTTTTAATTAATTAATTAATTAATTTACTAGCCGTACCCGTGCGCTCCGCTGCACCCGTTAGAAATAAATATAAAGTAATTACATAATTAAAATAGGACATTTGATCCAGGGAACATTCGTGCTTGATAGAAGGATAAATCGTTTAATATGTTACTTAATTTAAATTGTATTTAAAATATTAAAATGCGATCATTTTGATCCAGAGACACTCATTTGGTGCAATGACAATTCCTTTAACATTTTTCTTAATTGTTATTACCAATTATTTTTAGAAAAGCGAAAATTAACAGAAAAATTTTGGCTACAGATTTATTATTATGTTTATATTATATTATATTATATTATATTATATTATATTATATTATATTATATTATATTATATTATATTATATTATATTATGTAAAAAGTGTGTTGATAACGGATGTACTCGAATTAGAAAGTTTTTAATTTGTTGTGGGAGCTCTTGAATCTCAGGAGGAACAGCTTTTACAACAGCGCAACATAATCTGCTTGGCTCATTACCCAATTTTTTTGCATTGCATTTATTGCATATGTATTTTATGTATTTTAACACGATTCAATTGAGCATAGTTAAAATTTGAATTATAAAATAATGGATTATTAGCTAACGTACTATTACTGCATACTAAATCAATACACTCTCGTTGTTCGTTAATTCTCTGAGATAAAAATGAATATGTTCATAAACATTATTTTAAGAAATACAGGAAATGAATATACAGAATAACCTATCAAGTTTTCTGTGCATAAGAAGCTATTTTAATCTTACCTGTCCTCGATTCACTCACAAGTTACTGTAATAACATTATAGCATTATGTCCATCTAGAGAAACTACACTTTCCAATGATGAAATAATAATTAATTATACAAATCGGTTAATTTAGCTTCCGATATTACTTCATACAAAAAGAGGAAACATTTTCTGTAGGCTATGTTTCATAGCTTTCGATTGTTGTGTCCAAGGCCCCTTATAGACGAAGTCATTTGTTTTTTATTTCAATACACCGCCTTAGATGGCAGTTATTTTAATTTTAAAACTCATTTATCTCATTAAATATCAGTCCTATCAAAAATTTTTGAGAGAATAAAACTTATCAGAAATCATTTTTAAAGAAACTTTTGTTATGTAACATATTTCACAAAAATAATAATAAGCGAGATATTTCGATTTATTTAATTCAGGCCCCCTTATAACCCACCTTTTAAATAACTTTTTTTGAATGCCATATAGCCTATAATCTAAGTTACAACGAACTTAATTTATATTCCAATTTTCATCGAAATCGGTTCAGCCATTATCGCGTGAAAAGGTAACAAACATACAGACAGACAGACAGACATGCAAACAAAAATTTCAAAAAAGCGATTTTCGGTTTCAGGGTGGTTAATTATATATTTTAGGGCCAATTATTTTTGGAAAATCGAAAATTACCAGAAAAATTTCGGCTAGAGATTTATTATTAGTATAGATTTATCTATTTACTTATTTATTTATTTATTTATTTATTTATTTATTTATTTATTTATTTATTTATTTATTTATTTATTTATCTATTTATTTATTTATTTATTTATTTATTTTATTTTTGAAGGTATGGCGGCCACACTGCTACATTTTTTTCACTCGCTGTTATTTATACTCGCTTTAACATCTTTGGTTATATCGCGAGTGCTGCTGCATTGTCTTGTGCAGAACGGTATTCAAGATGATTTCCGTTCATGCGCCAATGCAGTGTAAGAATCTATTGAGTTTTAACCAATCAAACCCAAATACCAACTGCAATTTTGCCGACACAATGCTGTCGCACGTGATGCGCATTTGTTTAACATCTTGTCGCACCTGATGTTCACATGTTAAATATTTTCATCGTTTCCTTAACAATAAAGTAGGCCGTGATGTTGCATGATAGCCGTTCTACAAATGTAAGTATTAATATCTTAATTTATAAAAACAATTTGTTTTCTGTTTCTGTATGTTATAAATTATTTATCAATATATTCGCGTTACAGTTTTACTCAGATATCACAAGAGTTCTCATGTTGCCGGTAATTCACTAAATGAAAGTACCCAGTTCAAAATAAAATGTCATAACCTCAAATATCTGTTTCATTAACATGATTTCTACAGCTATTGTCAAATGTTCAGCTTCTTTATTTATGTACTACTTTTCGCGAAACATTCTTATTCAAATATCACGCAAGGGTAATTTCCTAGTACCCGGTACCCGTTACATAGGTCGTTTTTATATTTAACATATTTACAGTAGTATAACTTGTTGCTTGTGAGCCATCCCAAACCCCGACCTGCACCCTTAAGAGCGCCAGTCCTTATATAGCCGTCAGTCAAGGCCTTCTGACAAATAAAAGCAATTGACAATAGATATCTCAGTCGTGACAACCTCATAAAATATCCTATCAATTGAATAATCGATCTTGCTACGTACAAGATAATTATATTATATTATTATATTATTACCCATTTCAGCGAGTACTGACGACCACTGCAAAATACGACAATTTGGTCCAGGGAGCATTCTCTTTTGGCACAAGGATGATTTATGTAACATGTTTCTAATTTAGTCTTTTAAATACCGGTACATTCTTTAATAAATCACTGAAAAAGAAATGTGAATATAGGACATGGAGTGAGTACGAAATTATTATTATTTTTGGCGTATTATTTTTACGTAAATAACGACAAATAAAAAGGGATTATGAGCAAGTACGTACACTGCGTTTGTCAAATGCGCATCACCATGCTTTCCAAAAGGCTCTTTTCAGTGTCCTATACCCAGACTTATATTTTATGATGTGTTCTTTCTTGCTTTAGGGGACTCCGCCCCCTAAAACCCCTCTTGGGGACTTGGCCCCCAAACCTTCATGCAATTAATTTATAGTAATTAACAGGTCCATCACATTTTAGTTGAAGGTACGAGTTACATTTTATAATGTGTTCTTTCTTGTTTTAGGGGGCTCCGCCCTCTAAAACCCTGTTGGGGACTTGGTCCCCAAACCCTCATGCAATTAATTTATAGTAGCCTAATAAACCGGTCCATCACCTTTGGGTTGAAGGTACGACTTATATTTTATGATGTGTTCTTCCTTGCTTTAGAGGGCTCTGCCCCCTAAAACCCCTGTTGGGGACGGCCCCCAAACCCTTGTGCAATTAATTTATAATAATTAACCGGTCCATCACATTTGAGTTGAAGGTGCCGGTACATTCTTTAATAAATCACTGAAAAACAAATGTGAATATAATAATTATAGGATGTGGAGTGAGGACGAAATTATTATTATTTTTTGGCGCATCATTTTTACGTAAATAACGACAAATAAAAACTAACATGACACATAACATTATTTTAAGAAATACAGGAAACAAGCATGAATAATATTCACCATTCTTAATGATCGTGGGATAGAAAAAAAACGTGTGGAATAGAAATTACATACAAATGCGCGTGTAATAAACAATAAGCAAACCATCTTCGATTAATCATTTCAAAACAACGTGAATATAGCGTGGATTGTGTAGGAAAATAATTTCTTATATGTTGCTCCCAATGTGCATCATTGCTAACTTATGAAAACAAATGAAATTTAACATGGCATATAGGATACTTAGATAGGAGATATTAAGTAATATTCAGCGTTCTTAATGATCTTCGGATGGAAAATAACAATGAAATATGTATAAAATAGAAATTACATACAGGTGAGCATATAAAAACAGTAAGTAGAATCATTTATATCAATATATTCGCGTTACAGTCTTACTCAGATATCACAAGAGTTCTCATCTTGCCGGTAATTCACTAAATGAAAGTACCTAGTTCAAAATAAAATGTTATAACCTCAAATATCTGTTTCACTAACATGATTTCTACAGCTATTGTCAAATGTTCAGCTTCTTTATTTATGTATTACATTTCGTGGGTAATTGTGAAATACAGGCACGCCATTTCGGGTGAGAGACATAGGCCAGTTTTACACCAATCCTAAACATATTTAGTATAACTTGTTGCTTGTGGGCCATCCCAAACCCCGACCTGCACCCGTAAGAGTGACAGTCCTTATATAGCCGTCAGTCAAGGCCTTCTGACAAATAAAAGCAATTGACAGTAGATATCTCAGTCATGACAACCTCATAAAATATCCTATCAATTGAATAATCGATCTTGCTACGTACAACATAATTATATTATATTATTACCCATTTCTGCGAGTACTGACGACCACTGCAAAATACGACAATTTGGTCCAGGGAGCATTCTCTTTTGGCACAAGGATGATTTATGTAACATGTTTCTAAATTATTAATCTTTTAAATACCGGTACATTCTTTAATAAATCACTGAAAAACAAATTTGAATATATAGGATGTGGAGTGAGTACGAAATTATTATTTTTTATTTTTTGGCGCATCATTTTTACGTAAATAACGACAAATAAAAACTAACATGCCACATAACATTATTTTAAGAAATACAGGAGACAAGCATGAATAATATTCACCATTCTTAATGATCTGGGATAGAAAAAAAACGTATGGAATAGAAATTACATACAAATGTGCTTGTAATAAACAATAAGCAAACCATCTTCGATTAATCATTTCAAAATAACGTGAATATAGCGTGGATTGTGAAGGAAAATAATTTCTTATATGTTGCTCCCAATGTGCATCATTGTTAACTTATGAAAACAAATGAAAATTAACATATAAACACTATTTGAAGAAAGATAGGAGATATTAAGTAATATTCAGCGTTCTTAATGATCTTTGGATGGGCAATAACAATGAAATATGTATAAAATAGAAATTACATACAGGTGAGCATATAAGAAAAACAGTAAGTAGAATCATATTATTTGATTAATAAGCTTAAATTACTTAATTTAAAAAAAAAGAACCTTTTAGAAGATTGAATTTGTGTATTTTTTCTGAAACTTTCCAAATAATTGTAGGCACTCTTTTACATTAGATTGCCGAAAATTGGTGTATAGCGCAACATTGGCAGTGATAAAGTGTGAAATATTCGTTCAGTGGCATTTCGTGGTGCTTCAGCAATAACATGTTTAGCAAGACTTCTGACTTCTGATGCATTCAAACAATTATAAAATACGATAATTTGGTCCAGGGAGCATCCGTTTTTTGGTGCAAAGATAATTCGTTTGGCGTGTTTCTTAATTGAAATGATGAAATGGCGTTCCTGTGCTTCACATTTAATGAGAACGTTTGCGATGTTACCACGATAATTGTTACCGGCGCAGCCATGTTGTGGCACAGTTTCAATGAAGTCCCATTGTACTAGCTACTGTATTTCAAGTGCGAACTGACTTGCAGATCTGAATGGAGCACAGGCAACCAGTTTCTCGATGAGAAAACGTGCACACCCGTGAAAATCGCGAAATCGATTTGTTTGCAGTTTCGTAGCTGTTTCTCTTACGCGTAGGTACCCGTGCGTATGGATCGCTGCAAGATACGCACAGCGTAGAGGCAACGCACGGCATGGCGTGGCCGGCACGACCCTCCGCGGCACGGGAAGTAGGTTAAGCCAGTGGCGGATCTAAGATCGGGGTCGTTGGAACCTTCGCCATGGATTTCGGCGCTGATTAGCTCGCGCCCGCCCTCGGATGACTCAGGCGCAATTGCACAATTGCCATCTTGACAGACACTTCCCGTACAGTCCGGTAGGCAAGTCCGCGAGGCAGCGAGGTTCGAACCCCCGACCTCAAGTTGTCCGCTGTTTTCCTGCTCGCTACAGCTTCATCCAGACAGAGGCAAACGGCCGTCCTCCAGGACAGCCACCCTAACAAGGCGGGTCGGTAAACTTTTGCTACAAGAATATGAGGAAATTGGGGTATTGTGCTGTTATTCTAAATCCTTAACAGATAAAAACGTAGTCAACTTGAAGCATCAATAAGTGGATTAACACCGGATGAGTAAAGTGGGATACTTGGGTAAACCAACTTACTTACTTACTTACTGGCTTTTAAGGAACCTGGAGGTTCATTGCCGCCCTCACATAAGCCCACCATCGGTCCCTATCCTGAGCAAGATTAATCCAGTCTCTATCATCATATCCCACCTCCCTCATATCCATTTTAATATTATCCTCCCATCTACGTCTCGGCCTCCCCAAAGGTATTTTTCCCGCCGGCCTCCCAACTAACACTCTATATACATTTCTGGATTCGCCCATTCGTGCTACATGCCCTGTCCATCTCAAACGTCTGGATTTAATGTTCCTAATTATGTCAGGTGAAGAATACAATGCGTGCAGTTCTGTGTTGTGTAACTTTCTCCATTCTCCTGTAACTTCATCCCTCTTAGCCCCAAATATTTTCCTAAGCACCTTATTTTCAAACACCCTTAACCTATGTTCCTCTCTCAAAGTGAGAGTCCAAGTTTCACAACCATAAAGAACAACCGGTAATATAACTGTTTTATAAATTGTAACTTTCAGATTTTTTGACAGCAGACTGGATGACAAAAGCTTCTCAACCGAATAATAACACGCATTTCCCATATTTATTCTGTGTTTAATTTCCTCCCGATTATCATTTATATTTGTTACTGTTGCTCCAAGATATTTGAACTTCTCCACCTCTTTGGGTAAACCAACACTAGATAAATACCATTGTTGTTGTTGTTTAGTCAACTGTCCGAAGAGAGGACTGAACCTCACAAGTGATACCAACAAGGCACCACTTATGAGACAACTAGGCCAGGAAATAATGGGGTAGGGTGGCCAGTTCCTTTCCCCCTTCCATTGCTTACATCGCTGAGTAGTAACATATTACACTAATCAGACTTCATATCTATACTAACAATTGATGACCGTTTTTTCAAAACTTGCTAACTGCAAAATTTGCAAAATTGAGATTTTGATGGACTCGTTAACATAAGGCAGGCCTCTACATAATGTTCAAAGCGTCTTAGTAAAATTGGGTTATTTCTCTTCATTGTAATGTGTCAAAGTGTGATCGTTTTTTCAAAACTTCCTTTCTGCTATAAGTGAGACATACAGCAAAACTTGCTAACTATAGTCTTTTGTCTCTGCTGTAAAATTTATTTTTTTTTCAGTTAGCAAGTTTTGCAAAAACGGTCCTCAATTGTTCTTCCTCCGACACATATCGTCAAGTGAGATGTACTGCCTGATAATAGATGTGCATATCAGCCAGAACCTCAGTCAAATCAGAGTTATTAAATGCCATTAAGAGATAAAGTTCTGAGCTGTGCTATTAGGGAGAAATGAATCGATTTTTTGTAAAACAACACGCCAGGATTTGGTATAAATTGAGTTATTGGCACTAGTTTGTTCCTTGGGTGTCGATCTACATGTTTGTGTAGTAAGTCCTCATGCTATGGTAATATCGGGGAGAAACTGCACACGTCACATTACATCCCAGAGGAATATAATCATTTTTATGATGTTCTTGTTAACTACCCTGTTGTTAAAGGTGATGTAGATGCTGAAAATGATGTATGAGGTGAGACTAACACAATACAATAAGCTTTTAAAATTGTTGTGCTATAGTATCCTAATAATTGTTTTTTTTTTCAAACCTGCAGAACAAGAAAGCTATTAATTTCCCAGGACAGCTCGGTAAAACTGTTTTTATTGTAGGATGTACATTTCCAACGCATTTCCTAAGTATGTACTGTACAACATACTTTTTTATTATTATCCAATTTAATAAACCCTATTTCACCCTGAATTATATTAGGGTTATAGTTGGCATCAAAATACATATTTTATAACCAAAAAACTATAGTAAAATTATAACATAAAATAGTGGTCACAGTTACAATTCACATGAATTATGTAGAAGCACGCACATTAGTGAAAGAATGGATCCTGTTAAAGATTAATGAGATGTTTGAGGAATAATCAATGGAAAAGTTATACAAGAATGTCTAACCGTTTCAGAGTAGATACACGACCTAAAAAGATAATCAATAGTAGATTAATAAAACAAAGTTTGACTTTCACTTTCAAATTAATACTTAATTCATGAACAATGGAACAGTTAAGGGTAATAAAAGGATATTACAAGCAATGATTTACGGTTAAAAGTTACATACGTGATTCAGGAACAAGTACAATAATTAAAATAGTAAGACAAGTAATGACTTATATTATAACTAACGAATAACGAAATTCTTGAAGGGCAATATATAATAGTAGGGGCAATGCAAAAGATTTAAAAACAAATGTAAACAGTAAAGGAATAGTAGAAAAATTGGCTTAAAATTACAAGTTAAACACATTATTTTTAACAACAAAGAGATATAATAACAATACACTGACTATAGTTACAGATTAAACACATTATTTTAAAAACAAACACGCAAAGGATCAATAGCTATTTCCAGGCATTATATACATGGACAATGTCTTTAATTCACATCTTCTTGATGTTACTTCGTATATTATTTTGTGTTTCAATCTATTTCAATTTGTTATTTTCCACTGTAACAATAAAAATATGTTTCATAAAGCCTCAAGGCATTTCTCTAGATTTATTGTATCATGGTACTCGTTGTCAATGGCAACCTGTAATGGTTATAGGAAGAAATATAGGCTATATATAAAATAGCTATTAAACATATTGTTTTAGAAGCAATAAATAGCTATACTAAGAGATGGCTTAAAATTTACGAATTAAATACAGTATTTAGTAGCAACAATTGGCAATAAGAAGGTATTACCAGAAATGGCTCAAAATTAGAAATCAAATACCTAATTAAAATAAAAATTAAAACCAATAGTACAAAATTATAGTATGCGAAATTGAAGACTTAAGTTTCATAATAGTTGATTAGAACTAATACGATTTTTTTTCCCGGAATAATTGAACATTTTAAAGTTTCACGAATATTCTATTCAAGAAGGACATGAAATAATTATATGATTTAAATGTACAACATACTTGATTTGTATTGTATTTCAAATAACTTTTTAAGAAGTTTTTTCTGTTTATCTCAAAACCAGTTGTTGTTGACAAGTGTTGTTTTACAAAAAAATCGATTCAAATGCCAAATTGAACTCTGCAAAGCTGGATAAGCAACAAGTGGTTAAAATCAACCACGTTGTTAACTCAACACTGTACTACGTCCAGATTCGGAAGTAAACAAAGGAAATTATAAGTTGAAAGAGCGGTTCACAAGGTTCTGTTTCAGTCCTGTTTCTTGAGGATCAAGGAATCACAAAATATGGGACATTGTAAGTTTATTATATAATTTAATGATCCAGTCGATCGCGATCTATCGACTGATGGCGCCTGCTTTTGGTACATCGCGAAAGATTGTTTTAAAATAAAACTTACTAAAATTAATCCGAATACTACAGTCCCGTCGCTCTAATTTCCTGCAGCCAATCGCGTTGCAGGTCGGCTACATTTAAACGTGTGCGTCTTGTGATTCGCTGAGGAAGACGTTATTCATTTCTTAAGGCTCGATAAATGCTTAATATAATCACCCACCATTTTGGCTCTTTCGTTGGCGTTCGCTGAAAGCACACGAGGACGTTATTTGCCGCTCAATTATTTGCTGAATTACAGAGCGTTTGATTTATTATCATAGGAGCTACGACATGATAATGTTTAACGGTGCGGCAAATAGATTCCTCGTATGGTAGCTCGGCAACGAAAGAACAAAAATGGGGAACGATACTACCTACCTAGACTTTATAGAGCCTTCACTTCCTAAGACGTAAGCAAAGAGGAGTCACGCCGGGAATAACAGCGTCGCGACTATAATGATTTATACATACACACATAATGTATTACTTAGTTGTGATTAGCATTTAAGCCCCCATTATGCGCAGATTTTGTATGCTTAGGTTGTTTATACATCTCTTTATGTAAGTAAAATTTCATGATGATCGCTGTTTTCAGGGTAATTCCAGATGGTACTGCTAGAAGTCCTTTACGCTCAGGTATGAAGCAAGGGTCATTGGAAAACTTTAAAAAGTTGTTATTCCTTCACAAGTAGCTGAAGTCAAAGTAAATGAAACTTTGGGAACATTTTTAATAGATTAAAAATCAAAGCTATATCGTTCCTTCTGTATAAAATAAATACAGTATGAGAATAAATTATTCTGACGTGACAGACAAAACTAAGCACAGTACCGGTAGCATAATCAGCGCACAATATGCCATAAACACTATTTCGTTTTTTAAACAAAATTCAAACCGACCAGTGCAATCCATAATAACACTTGTAGGCCCGATTGTATAAACCATTTAATCTTAGATCAGAGGTTAAATTGATCCCTGTTTCAGCTGAACTTGGAATGTTGTGTTGTATAAAGTCTAATCTGAGATTAATTTGTCTCAAACTAAAGTCAACTTTGACTGAAGAAATTTCTCCGATTAAGTTAGATGATCCAGGTTCAGTTATTTCTTTTCTGTTTGAAATATACGAGTGACAGATTGTGCAAATAAAATATCCATTATTATTAATATTAATAGATATGATAGGTACATTTATATATATTTCTTTCAATTTCTTGCCTTAATACACAAACAATCTTATATTTTATAAGGCTCTATCGTGTTCAGCAGTATCAAATAACATAACCTATAATTATATTATGTTTATAACAACCATTAATTATTAATGGATATGATAGGTACATTCATAAATGTTCAATTAACTGTATTACTAAACGAAAATTGTCGTTTTATAAAGCTTTATTATGTTTAGCAGTATCAAACACCATAACATGATAACAACTCGGAGAACAGTCAACCTTCTTCTTATTGTCCGCCATTATTTACATTGAAAAAAAAAACCAGTGTCTGCAACAGAGTGTAATATGGAAAGTCGCGAAAAAGTAGTTGTAAAGTCGCTAGATTTCTCATTATCAACAAAGAAAGATTAAATTTTGTCACTATGGGGTGCTAAAAAGGTCACTAAATTCCTATTTAAGCAATATGAAAGTTAAAAGAAATTGTTGTTGAAAAAGAGTTAAAATCGCTAGATTGGCAACACTGAACAAACCTCTCCGCGCATCACGTATTTCACCTGTTTATGCGATGTTGCCAAATCCTTTTCCCGTGAACTTAGATTGCATTTGAACCAAGGTAATTTGATCGCAGAAAAGTTTTATACAATAGAAGAAGTGTCTGAACTCGGTTTACTTTTCGATCTTCGATCAAAGTTGATCTTTAGTCAGGGATTTTTATACAATTGGGCCTTAGCCAACAAGGCCACAGTTGGCGTTTTTCTCGGATTTCTCCAGTTTCTACAGTCCGGATCAGATTACTTCATACCCTAAGGGTGAAACCTAACCATTTTCCCCTCATTACTACATATGCTAGTGGATTATGGTGATTTTATAGTTTTCAGGTTGAATTATCTTTTGCCAACTTCGTTTCGAATTTCGGTACAAAGAAATACTACAGCTGGTAGTGATTATTTTAACTGTTATGTTGGCAGCAGTGACAGCAGTTGTCGGTAATACAAATTCTGAAAATTCGAATTGTTCTAGATTTCTGAGGCGATTACTGGAAGCTAGTGAAATTTGAACATACTAATAATTAATTAATATCAGTATTAATATTAATACATAATAGTTATTTTATATGTTGCGTTGTGGTTAGAATTCAAGATTATAGTCAGATAAGTGTAAATAAATATAACATACGGTGTGATACATGCACTTGAGTGATCGATAGAAACATTATTTAACATTTTACTTAATTTCTTCCGCGTTTAGATCTTTATTACAATAATGTCAAAGAGAGGAAGTAGCTTGACAGTGACTCTTCCAAGAAAGAAACCGTGTGCCATTCAGGAATCTGTAGTTCACATGTATAATGAACTGAAGAAAGATAACGAAGAAGGAATTATGCGCATGGAGGCAGCAATTATAACTAGAATAGCAAAATTATTAGCAGTAAGAATGCTTAAGCTTACATTTCAAAGTGGCATTCGGATTTCGGAGTTTGTACTAATCATTTAACGTGATCAAACAAAATACATTTCTAGGTTAGGTCTCGTGAATTGTAAAAACTGTTGCGTTAAAGCATTGAATTTCATGTTGTTCCACAATAGTAATATACGTTACAAGAGCGGTATGTTGACGTTTTCATGGTCGAGGAAAAGATTGAAAAAGCGAAACGTAGTTGAGCTTTTTTAATTTCCGAGAACATGAAAACAAACATACCGCTCGTGTATCGTACATTATTTTGTGCGAAGATCGTTTATTACATACCTGAAAAACGAATTTCTAATTAGTTGCAATGATATCTCCATGTTGGTTTCTGTTTAATGATGGCAACTTCGGAACACCAAAATACCTTTCTTCAACATTGTTGCTATAAAATGTTTTCTGTGTTTACTATACTCCAGCAGGCCGTGATATACGTCTGTCTTTTTTTTCCACCAGTCTATAAATGCGAACTTAAAACAAACGGTAAGGTTATGTAATGATTTATTTTTCATTTTAATATTTTAACAATATTATTTATATAACATATTGCAGTAATAACATCGGCATCTGGTATCTTGTTGATTTTTTCACGGCTTCCTTAATGTTACTTGCATTACAAATGCAGTAACTTTTGTGGTGTTGCAGAGTTTACTTAATGTTTGCAAATATTTAAAAACAATAATTAACATTGCAATTTAGGTGAAATTGCAGTGGTAAGTTTCCAATTTATAATTATTACAATGTTAAACGTCTCTAAAAATAATATGTTAAAAGCCTAAAGCAGTAAAATGAATGTCGCGCTTAAGCGGTAAGAAGAGGAAAATTGTTATGTGTATTAGGTTGGGAATACTGAATGTGGTATTTCACACTTACCGCGTATTGGTTCTGTGCGGAAAACAAGCAAATACGCACGATCTCGCACAAAATTCATTTTAATATTAGATCGTATTAATCTAACACCAATATAACGTGCGAGAGGTCCAGGGGCAAAAGATATACTCTCACAAATTTAATAAATTGAACCATTTAGAAAACATAAAGATGAGATGTGGTAAATAAGCAAGACATCGTTATTGTTAATACTATATTATTATTATTATTATTATTATTATTATTATTATTATTATTATTATTATTATTATTATTATTATTATACATGACATTGTGAATTTACCCTCTTTGGTGACATCTGGTACTAGTTGGCAATAAGGCGCTTGCCTGCCGGTCTGAAGTTGCGCTCGGGCGCGGGTTCGATCCCCGCTTGGGCTGATTACCTGGTTGGGTTTTTTCCGGAGTTTTCCCCAACCGTAATGTGAATGCAAGGTAATGTATGGCGAAACCTCGGCCTCATCTCGCCAAATATCATCTCGCTATCACCAATGTCATCGACGCTAACTAACCTAGTAGTTGATACTTCTTCTTCTTCTTCCCCTTAGTTTAACCTCTCCCTTTTAGGTTCATTTACACGACCCACGCCACCCGGGCCTTACAGGGCCGCGACCTTCGGGAGAGGAATTAATCTATGGATCACATACATACTTTGTGACCACACAAGGACATGGAGGGCCTCCCCGGATGAGGGATCAGCTCAGTGCCAGGGCCACCTCCGATACAACACAAACATTTAAGACATTACACATCATTCACTCACACATATGAAAGGATTAAGGGAAGGATCGCCATCCATGGCCGGACTTTCAAGAGGTACAATCCCGGGATTTGCCTGGAAATAGCTGAGGAAACCATGAAAAACCTCAGTTAGGATTGCCGGCCCCTGGGATGGAACCCCGGACCTCCCGAATGCAAGGCCAGCCCTCTACCACTCCGTTAGCCCGCTCGGTCTAGTAGTTGATACAGCGTCGTTAAATAACCAACCAAAATTAAAAAAAAATAGTTGGCAACACTGAAGAGGCGGTCAGATTAGCCTTTTAGGAACTGATCTTACGTGATCCTCACTATAGGCATCTACATCAATCCGTGAACATTTATAGCATTCCTCCAACGCCTGCTGGCGACGCACGGAGGGGGCTGGCCTAGGGACGGGAGGTCATGGATAAATATATAATAGGATGCGAAACTTAATGAGTTTCCCGTAACACATACTAGAGGCGCTGTTGTAGAAATTGATCTTGCTGCCATCTATTTCTGGGAGGGGCGTTATTACATCTAGCAGCGCACCAAGTAGCGAAAAGAGTAATTAGCAGCGCACCTGGTGACGAAAATGTTAAACTGTGCAGAAAGTATTCCCTCCCACCCTCGTCGATATTCAAAACTAACCCAATTTAAAATAAAACATTTACAGTTTTATTCCTCACAGCATTATTCTATTGAAAATTCTTACCGGAGCCGACAGGAAGGTAAAAGAGACGATGTGTTTTACACTACCCGATTAAAATATAAGCAGACAGAGACAAAAAATAAAGCAAAAGGTTAGATAATTGGGATTGTATTCTTGGGGTATGGAAAAGTCTGCAAGAACTACTTAGATAGTTCAATTTATTCTATTACTATTACTTTATAATACATCCAACAACACTATTTTTACAACGTCCATAAACATCACTGTTTAACATACACTGCTTATACACACACGTATCACTTTATGTTCACTTATTAGCAAGTTTCAGTCCGCCATCTTCATATTCGACTCTCCCGTACAGCAATATCTCTAACGGATAAATAGAGAACTCTGGGTAATGTACCCAACACGTAGTTCTAATATTCACCACCTACGACTTTGGGCGCTGATCACCTTATTTCAAACCCCCAAATCCAGATGGTGCTGACCGCAGTTTCGCATCCTATTATATATTTATCCATGCGGGAGGTGTTGAACCTTAGTCTAGTCAGCTGGGAATGCACCTCGCTGGCTGGGGGTCAGCTCTCATGCACGTAGCGATAGGAATAGGGTTCGCCCTCTCCCTTTGCGATAATAACATCCGCGGTGTCCCCCCCCCTTCGCACCTTTCCATCTCCGGTCTTCCGCTCCCCACTCCCCTGGATGACCTGTTGACATTTCCCTCGGATCAACAGTCATCGCTCATTCCCCGTACGTGTCCATGCCAGGCGGTGTTGTGTTGCAACGTATTGCCTCCGGCGCGCTGTCAATGCATCATTCCTGATACCGACAAAGTGGGCTTCAGAGTACGTTTGTGTACAGTGATTCCTCCTAAACTACTGGAGAGAGTTTTTTTTTATTAGAAACTACGATTTAATTATTTCGGAATATTATACACACTAAATTATTCTTCAGAGTATATGATTATGTCTCGCGACCAGAATATTGTACGAAATGGAAATATAAAAATTGGAGATTTATCCCTCGAAGGGGTGGAAAAATTCAAATATCTTGGAGCAACAGTAACAAATATAAATGACACTCAGGAGGAAATTAAACGCAGAATAAATATGGGAAATGCCTGTTACTATTCGGTTGAGAAGCTTTTATCATCCAGTCTGCTGTCAAAAAATCTGAAAGTTAGAATTTATAAAACAGTTATATTACCGGTTGTTCTGTATGGTTGTGAAACTTGGACTCTCACTCTGAGAGAGGAACATAGGTTAAGGGTGTTTGAGAATAAGGTGCTTAGGAAAATATTTGTGGCTAAGCGGGATGAAGTTACAGGAGAATGGAGAAAGTTACACAACACAGAACTGCACGCATTGTATTCTTCACCTGACATAATTAGGAACATTAAATCCAGACGTTTGAGATGGGCAGGGCATGTAGCACGTATGGGCGAATCAAGAAATGCATATAGAGTGTTAGTTGGGAGACCGGAGGGAAAAAGACCTTTGGGGAGGCCGAGACGTAGAGGGAGGATAATATTAAAATGGATTTGAGGGAGGTGGGATATGATGATAGAGACTGGATTAATCTTGCACAGGATAGGGACCGATGGCGGGCTTATGTGAGGGCGGCAATGAACCTTCGGGTTCCTTAAAAGCCGTTTGTAAGTAAGTAAGTAAATTATTCTTCTTATAAAAAGCTATATCTTTCTATTGGAAAAGTCCCAAAATGCCTCTAACGATTTTTCAGTCAATTGCCTCCTGGCCAAGTACAACATTCTTGATCAAAATTGTACCGCGCAAAAATTCACATTTCACCCTGTTCAACCCCAGGACCAGTAGCGAAGATAAGGTGTAAATACTGGGTGGGCTGAAAAATCTGCTTACGTTATACAGGGACATCATTTTATATTTTTTAATATTAACTTGCCTATACCTCTGAATCAACGGCGTTTGCTACCCCCTTCCACGACTGGAGTTCGATGATACTGGCGCAATATACAAACAAATCACTTTAACTAGGTATAGGAGGGAAGAAAAGTAGTTCATCCATTTACGTAAACTAGGAAATATCGCGCTTTTGAGTTTGATAATTTTCATTAGGTTTTTGTTTAATCAAAATACAGTACAGTATTAACAATGAGTGTTTTTACTCACGAACTGAGCTGTCCATTCGGACGTATTCATTATGCAGTGTATATTATACTGTCTACAGCACATTAGCGTACAACATAGAGAATGAAGTTAAATTGAAAAATAATCATAATATGGATATTTAAACACATTTTTGAAAATGGTGGCCGTTCATTTCGATACGGGCTTCAGTTCTAATGTGCATATTATCGCATTATAGACTATTGTACCTAATCCCAATTACCAGTTTCGTTCTTCGTACTAGTAACTCATGTTGAAATAATTCTGTACCTACTCTATAAAAGAGTACCTTACGTACTGTAAATTCAATCTTCACTTCTGCCCGATCCGAAAAGATAAAATTACTCAGACATACTAATCTACTGTCAGTCCAAGTTGTTATGTCGTAGGGTCGTAGAAAGGGAGGAAATCACGTAATAGTTTATTACTTAAAGAGGCCCTTTTATTTAAGTTATTTTAAACAGTTGTAACAGTTCCTAACAGAAATTAATGTTCTCAGAAAAGAGCTAAGACAGCCCAGCCACTAGCTGGCGAATAAAAGCTGGTGGGGGAAACCGGGATACGACGTAGGCAAATGGACGACAATACCTGTGCGAAAATGATTCAATATTGAAAGCTCTTTCGTCACTGGAAAACGCGAACATATTTTTGGAACGTACTGTTTACTATGACCGTAAGGCTACTATGACTGTATATGCGGTCTTGGATCTGTGTGGAGGACGGTTGAACTTCATTAGTAGAAGGGATGGGAGTGAAGTACATTCAAAAACTCAGGTACAATAAAAATTGAAGTAAAAATATATTTTTATACAGTAGATGTTTTACGGCTTTTCTATCAAAATTTTTTTGATGGTTTCAGTATGAAGTTTCATGATTGTGTTCCACAAATGTACTAGTATTTTTTGTAACTGACTAGTGAATTGTCAAGTATTCTCTACCAGTGAAAGGAGAGTAATACATACTGTACTAACGCGATTTAAATATATTTATTTCAGAATATTAAGATATATTTTGATAAATAATTATATGCTATAGAATATCTTTTCTTGCTTCCATTCCCTTCAAAAGAAACAATTTCATATCTTTTGACACCATTTCAATAATATTGCAGTTTTCGTAATTCCGTAACAATTAGGTTTGAGGCTTGTTGGCTAATATGGGAAATTGTCAATAAAGCTTTATGCGGGGATCGCATAAGAACATGATGATGATAAGGAAGTAACATTTTCATTATTAAAGAAGTAGATTAATTAAACAACATTGCAGGGTTACGAAATTCATAGAATCTACGAATCTTTGCAGTATAACCTACCTTAATAGTAATATACGTTACAAGAGCGGTATGTTGATGTTTTCATGTTCTAGGAAAAGATTGAAAAAGCGAAACGTAGTTGAGCTTTTTTAATTTCCGAGAACATGAAAACAAACATACCGCTCGTGTATCGTACATTATTTTGTGCGAAGATCGTTTATTACATACCTGAAAGAGGAATTTCTAATTAGTTGCACTGAAATCTTCATGTTGGTTTCTGTTTAATGACGGCAACTTCGGAAAACCAAAATATCTTTCTTCAACATTGTTGCTATAAAATGTTTTCTGTGTTTACTATACTCCAGCAGGCCGTGATATACGTCTGTCTTCCCCCCCCCCCAGTCTATAAATGCGAACTTAAAACAAACGGAAAGGTTATGTAATGATTTATTTTTCATTTTAATATTTTAACAATATTATTTATATAACATATTGCAGTAATAACATCGGCATCTGGAATCTTGTTGATTTTTTTCGGCTTCCTTAATGTTACTTGCATCACGAATGCAGTAACTTTAGTGGAGTTGTAGAGTTTACTTAATTTTTGCAAATATTTAAAAACAATAATTAACATTGCAATTTAGGTGAAATTGCAGTGGTAAGTTTCCAATTTATAATTATTACTATATTGAACGTCTCTAAAAATAATATGTTAAAAGCCTAAAGCAGTAAAATGAATATGGCGCTTAAGCGGTAAGAAGAGGGAAATTGTTATGTGTGTTAGGTTGGGAATACTGAATGTGGTATTTCACACTTACCGCATATTGGTTTTGTGCGGAAAGCAAGCAGATACGCACGATCTCGCACAAAATACATTACGATTAAAGGGATAAACATAACCTAATTCCGTTAATGAAATATGAAGATTATGTGATCGAATAATCGATCAATTTCTATTGTAACATTAATCGATCAAAAATATTTAATCGAATAATCGAGCCGATTAATTTATATTTTTATTTTAGTAGGTTATTTTACGACCTTTATCAACATCCAAAGTTATTTAGCGTCTGAATGAGATGAAGGTGATAATGCCGGTGAAATGAGTCCGAGGTCCAGCACCGAAAGTTACCCAGCATTTGCTCGTATTGGGTTGAGGGAAACCCCCGGAATGAACCTCAACCAGGTAAATTCCCCCGACCGGGAATCGAACCCGGGCCACCTGGTTTCGTGGTCAGACGCGCTAACCGTTACTTCACAGGTGTAGACTCGAGACTATTAAAATTAATCGGTTGTACTTGATATTAATTATTATTTTGTTAATGCAAACTCACAGTAAAAATTCCGACAATATTCGTCTCTCAGAAATTGCTTACTTCAAACACGATAATACCGTTATTTTGTAACTGCGAAGCAGGTAGCATAGGGCAAATCTTTGCACAAACGCTTCACAAAGAGATTAAGATATTAGGACAATGACTTGGGCTAGCCCTATTGAAAGTTGAAACACAATGCGAAATCCTTATTAAGTTTGTCAACTTGTCTTCCTAGCATATGAAATACATACTTTTCTGAAATTCGCCCCCCCCCATCCCTTAGCCATGGCTGCACTGTGTGCAAGTAAGAGAGTAACCATTTTCTTCTCTTTCTAAAATTTTGTAACCCGATTACAATAGGCCAGTCTGCTGTCCTGTACAAAGTTTCTAGATGAAGCTTGTGTGTTTAGTTTCTAAAGAAAAAAATCGGATTTTTGTGGACTGTAAAAAAAAGTGAAAATTCCATTATGTGTTAGGCTTATGAGAATTTGAGAAGTAAACTCGGTGAAACGTCTAGATTTAAATTGAACGATCGTGGAGAAGTGCTTCACAGAAAAAAATTCGTGTTTAGTGATGCAGGTCGGAGAATGTGAATGTAGTCACATGTTTAAAATCATGGATGAAGCAGTATTAACTAGGCGAGTCTTCATACTCTTAAAATTTGTGTTTATATAAAAAATTCCCGGAGAATTAACGCAATAAATTATAAGCCTACACTAGTAATATGCGTTACAAGAGCGGTATGTTGACGTTTTCATGGTCGAGGAAAAGATTGGAAAAGCGAAACGTAGTTTAGCTTTTTTAATTTCCGAGAACATGAAAACAAACATACCGCTCGTGTATCGTACATTATTTTGTGCGAAGATCGTTTATTACATACCTGAAAGACGAATTTATAATTAGTTGCAATGAAATCTCCATGTTGGTTTCTATTTAATGACGCCAACTTCGGAACACCAAAATATCTTTCTTCAACATTGTTGCTGTAAAATGTTTTCTGTGTTTACTATACTCCAGCAGGCCGTGATATACGTCTGTCTTTTTTCCCCCAGTCTATAAATACGAACTTAAAACAAACGGTAAGGTTATGTAATGATTTATTTTTCATTTTAATATTTTAACAATATTATTTATATAACATATTGCAATAATAACATCGGCATCTGGAATCTTGTTGATTTTTTCACGGCTTCCTTAATGTTACTTGTATCAGGAATGCAATAAGTTTCGTGGAGTAGTAGACTTTACTTAATTTTCGCAAATTTTTAAAAACAATCATTAACATTGCAATTCAGGTGAAATTGCAGTGGTAAGTTTCCAATTTATAATTATTACCGTGTTAAACGTCTCTAAAAATAATATGTTAAAAGCCTAAAGCAGTAAAATGAATGTCGCGCTTAAGCGGTAAGAAGAGGGAAATTGTTATATGCACGATCTCGCACAAAATAAGTATGTTAGTAAATAACTAAAATAGTATTGTTTTGTAATACAGAGATACAATATATACAGATATACAACATTTAATACTTATGCTCAGGGAACGGATTTATATGGACTAAAAATATATGAAATATGTAAATATATATGTAGTTATTTTTACCAAAATATGGAATTAAATATGGATTTTTACCAAAATATGGAATTAAATATGGACTTAAAATTATAAAAAAATGACTATGTACGTTAAATATTGGTACATTTTAATCAAACTAAACAAAAAATATAATGGACGTACCTTATCTTCCAATGTAGTTTCAACAAAACACAATTTTTATTGTCTGTTACCATAACAATAGGTTACAAACATTTCTTTCAAGTGCTGAAAAGTGAATCTTCTTCTATTGTCTCTGAGGATAGATTTATACTGACTAAAAGAGCGTTCGACGTCACAAGAAGTAACTGGTACATAATTCAATTTCACAATGTCTGCTGGGGATAAGTCCAAGTTAATCTTCACTGTTGATTCACCACTCATCACAGCAACAACCTTTTGTAGTTCTTCATATCCAGGGTTTTTTGAAAGTACAGTGTCCATCTTAGCTCTTACTGCATCTGCAACTTTACCTCTACCACGATTCAGTTGTTCCACAGTACTATTTATAATTTCAAAACTTTCAGATAGTGAAAGGTGCCTATTTTGGAGACTTTTGAGCGTTTTTATGATGCATGAAAATGTATGCTGAATGTGAGCTAAGTCATTCTTCACACTTATGTCACAGGTAACTGTTTTCGCAGTATCAATTGAGACTGCATCTTCAGAGTCCAATGCAAGGAGAACATTGTTAATAGAGTCTATATGTTCGGCATAATATTCAACTGCTTCTAGCCATGTACCCCATCTAGTTAAAATTGGCTTTGGTGGCAATGGAATTTCAGGGTACATTTCTTTCAACACGTTAACTCTACTGGGAGCTTTGAGAAATACTTTTTTCACTGATGAAATCAACAAATCTACTTTAGGGAAATTGTCTCTGACCACTTCTGCCACACGATGAAATGCATGCGCCACACAAGTAAAATGAGTCAATTTAGGATATACAACAGATAATGCTTGTCCAGCTTTGACCATATAAGGGGCAGCATCGCTAATAAAGAATAACACATTATCGTACATAATACCCTTTGGCCACAGGATACCCATAGCTTCGTTGAACAGTTTAACTATAGTTTTGTTATTGCACTTTTCTAGAACATCACAATGTAAAAGAATTCGTTCAGAATATTGTTCACTTAACAAACCGATAACTACATTACCAACAAGTCTACCTTCTTTGTCGGGAGTCTCATCAATGGAAACCCAAATTGAACTATCTTTAATTTCATCTCTTATCTTCTGTATTGTCTCATCGTAGATGGATGGAGCATACGTCTTCCTAAGTGTTGACTCATCCGGGATTGTATGTTGAGTATATTTTTCAAGGAATTCCCTGAAGACCTTATTCTTTAGTTTGTAGAGAGGAATATCAGCAGAGATGAGAGAACGGCACAGGTCGATGTTAAACTCAGATCTTACATTCGATGTTGTTGGTTGTGTTAAAAACAATTGTCTCTGCTTGGAATTTAGTTGTTTGTTGGCCTGATGTTTACTAGTTGTAATGTGTTGTTGCACCAGGAACTTTTGTGTAGATGATACTGCACACTGACACAAATTACAAAATAATATTTTATTGTCAGTTGATAAACCATCTTCTTTAAATTCTGAAATGTAACTTGTTAGTTTTGATTTTAAATTGACTGAATGACGTACTTTTGGCATATTTACCGTCTTTATAGTATGATTTACAAAACTGAACCTATGTGTACTCTGACTGGCATTTAACTGTTGAGCTGCACAACTGAAGTCTGTTAAAAATTTTAAATTAAATTAATACAGTTTTGTAACTTACTTTCCCATTGTTGATAGGACTGCTAATTTTCAAATAACTCTGATGTTAAAGGGATTACTGAACATGTGTTTAAATCTCTATTGTTGAAATGTATTTTTAAAAGTTAATGGAATTTTGTTTTGTTTTATTGTTAAACCTAATATAATATGGACTGTTTTATATGAAATATGGAAAATATATGGAAATTAACGAAAATATGTACTAAACTCTAAAATATGGAAAAATATGGAAAATAAAAGTAGGATTTTTCAACCCTACACATTGTGAAACATAAAGATAATGCAAAATATAAATTATATTAGCTTTATAAGTAAATATGTATTTACATATAAATCCTTTCCCTGGTGATAAGTAAAGCTAGGAAATTTTAGGTGCTGCACTTTATTTATTTATTTATTTATTTATTTATTTACTCATTCATTTACTCTTTTATTCATTTATTTATTCATTCACTTATTTATTCATTCATTCGTTTATTTATTCATTTATTTATTTATTCATTCCTTAATTTATTCATTCCTTAATTTATTCATTTATTTATTTATTTTTATTTATTTATTTAATCATTCATTCATTCATTCATTCATTCATTCATTCATTCATTTATTTACTCATTTATTTATTCATTCATTTATACATTTATTTATTTATTCATTCATTCATTCATTTATTTATTTACTTATTTATTTATTCATTCATTCATTTATACATTTATTTATTTATTTATTTACTTATTTATTTATTCATTCATTCATTCATTTATACATTTATTTATTTATTTATTTATTCATTTATTTATTTAATCATTCATTCATTCATTCATTCATTCGTTCATTTATTTATTTACTCATTTATTTATTCATTCATTTATACATTTATTTATTTATTTATTTATTCATTTATTTATTTATTCATTCATTCATTTATATATTCATTTATTCATTTATTTATTTAAGCATTCATTGATTCGTTCATTTATTTATTTACTTATTCATTCATTCATTCATTCATTTATTTATTTATTTATTCATTTATTTATGTATTTAATCATTCATTCGTTCATTTATTTATTTATTCATTTATTTATTTATTTATTTATTCATTTATGTATTTAATCATTCATTCATTCATTCGTTCATTTATTTATTTATTCATTTATTTATTTATTCATTCATTCATTTATGTATTTAATCATTCATTCGTTCATTCATTTATTTATTTATTCATTCATTTATGTATTTAATCATTCATTCATTCGTTCATTCATTCATTTATTTATTCATTTATTTATTTATTCATTTATTTATTTATTCATTCATTTATGTGTTTAATCATTTATTCATTCGTTCATTCATTCATTTATTTATTCATTTATTTATTTATTCATTTATTCATTTATTTATTTAAGCATTCATTGATTCGTTCATTTATTTATTTACTTATTCATTCATTCATTCATTTATTTATTTATTCATTTATTTATGTATTTAATCATTCATTCGTTCATTTATTTATTTATTCATTTATTTATTTATTTATTTATTCATTTATGTATTTAATCATTCATTCATTCATTCGTTCATTTATTTATTTATTTATTCATTTATTTATTTATTCATTCATTCATTTATGTATTTAATCATTCATTCGTTCATTCATTTATTTATTTATTCATTCATTTATGTATTTAATCATTCATTCATTCGTTCATTCATTCATTTATTTATTCATTTATTTATTTATTCATTTATTTATTTATTCATTCATTTATGTGTTTAATCATTCATTCATTCGTTCATTTATGTATTTATTTATTTATTTATTTATTTATTTTCACTATTCAAATATCTAAATTGGCTTGTCTTGCAAAGAAAACATGAAATGAAACTTCTAATTGTGCTTTGCTTGCATCTTCTTGTATCTTTTTTCAATATCAGTACCTTTTATCACCTGTTGTCAATGTCAACACCTTTTTGCACATTTTTCCTCCTTTCTTTGGCTCCTTTGCCGCATTTTATTCTTATAAAAACTAAACAAGGAAAACCGACCGTGAGCGACTTGCCAACGCTCTACCCGCTGTTAAACACGCCACCCAAGCACCTTAATCTATTACTTTACTGTCCATATTTTTAAATACATGGACAACTCTACTGCTTTCTTAAAGTTTTTGTTATAATTTACTGTTTTTAGTGTCGTAGTGTATTACTTTCGCTTCAGTGCAGTCCTGTTTAGCAAAAGTTTCAAATTAGCATTCCCTTCAATAAAGTCCCGATTGGTAAATTGTCTAGAACTACTTTTCGCTTCATCGCGCCACGTTAGGCGAAAGCTATTGAATACAAAGAAAAAAAGGAATTTGAGCTTGCTCCTTCATTTTCCTCTGCTTGTCAATATCATCTGCTATATTGGCCGAACCCAACCGTAGGTCAGTCAGCTCACATTTATTGATTGATTGATTTATTTATTTATTTATTCATTTATTTATTTATTCATTCATTCATTCATTCATTCATTTATTTATTTATTTATTTATTTATTTATTCATTTATTTATTCATTAATTCATTTATTCATTCATTCATTTATTTGTTTATTTATTTATTTATTTATTCATTCATTCATTTATTCATTCATTCATTTATTTATTTATTTATTTATTTATTCATTTATTTATTTATTCATTCATTCATTTATTTGTTTATTTATTTATTTATTCATTTGTTTATTTATTTATTTATTTATTCATTCATTCATTTATTCATTTATTTATTTATTTATTTATTCATTTATGTATTTAATCATTCATTCATTCGTTCATTTATTTATTTATTCATTCATTCATTCATTCATTCATTCATTTATTTATTTATTTATTCATTTATGTATTTAATCATTAATTAATTAATTTATTTATTTATTTATTTATTCATTTATTTATTTATTCATTCATTCATTTATTTATTCATTCATGAATTTATTTATTTATTCATTTATGTATTCATTCATTCATTCATTTATTCATTCATTTATTTATTCATTTATTTTATTTATTTATTTATTTATTTATTTATTCATTCATTTATTCATTCATGAATTTATTTATTTATTCATTTATTTATTATTTATTTATTCATTCATTTATTCACTTATTTATTTATTTATTCAATCATTTATTTATTTATTTATTTATTCTGGTGTAGTTAAGGCCATCAGGCCTTCTCTTCCACAACACCAGGAATACATTCTCACCAAGGAGGTTGAAACTAAGCTGACTCAAGGAATTTTGTGCTCTTATACGTCATGTATTTGGTTTGTATTCTTTGTAATGAACATTTACATTTGAAGTTTGCACCTTTCTTCGCACCTTGCCCAACTAAGCTAAGGCTTCCCTTTCGCACCTTTTTGACAAAATTTTACACCTACAATTTCTAGCTCCAGTGATAGGCCGCCTCCTCCATCTTGCCCACGACAGTTATCGAACCCCAGCACGCGGAATGATTAGATCACGATCAACAGCCAGCTGCGTGATGAACGTCACGCCTAATGGACAGCGTATCAGTTGGTCTGATAATATCGAGTGGCGATTGTGCTATGAGTCCCTCGTCACGTATCGCGATCAGCCTTACTTATTCCCCGAAATGAACGACTTGCCAGGAGGGACAAAGTGACGAGTACGACAGCGCTGGCAGCTCCAAGCACTCCGCCGAGTAATTTAATGTGACCGGAATTATGACGCTCAAACGGGACACTTACTGGTGCTGCAGCTTCCCTTTGTAACGATCAGCGCCGTACAGAGACTCTTGGTTATTTAATTTTATAACACTGTGAACATAATGTAGACATTAACTGTTTAAGATTTATAGGGTGAAATGGGAGTATAAGAGTACAGTGTATCAGTTACTCATAGATTTCAAAAAGGCATATGACTCGGTTAAGAGAGAAGTTTTATGTAATATTCTTATTGAATTTCGTATTCCCAAGAAACTAGTTCGATTAATTAAAATGTGCCTCAGTGAAACGTACAGCAGAGTCCGTATAGGTCAGTTTCTGTCAGATGCGTTTCCAATTCACTGCGGGCTAAAGCAAGGAGATGCACTATCACCTTTACTTTTTAACTTTGCTCTAGAGTATGCCATTAGGAAAGTCCAGGATAACAGAGAGGGTTTGGAATTGAACGGGTTACATCAGCTGCTTGTCTATGCGGATGACGTGAATATGTTAGGAGAATACACGGAAATTTTACTTGAAGCAAGTAAAGCGATCGGTTTGGAAGTAAATCCCGAAAAGACGAAGTATATCATTATGTCTCGTGACCAGAATATTGCACGAAATGAAAATATAAAAATTGGAAATTTATGCTTTGACGAGATGGAAAAATTCAAATATCTTGGAGCAACAGTAACAAACATAAATGACACTCGAGAGAAAATTAACCGAAGAATAAATACGAGAAATGCCTGTTATTATTCGGTTGAGAAGCTTTTGTCATCCAGCCTGCTGTCAAAAAATCTGAAAGTTAGAATTTATAAAACAGTTACATTACCGGTTGTTCTGTATGGTTGTGAAACTTGGACTCTTACTCTGAGACACGAACAGAGATTAAGGGTGTTTGAGAATAAGATTCTTGGGGAAATATTTGGGGGTAAGAGGGATGAAGTTACAGGAGAATGGAGAAAGTTACACAACACAGAACTGCACGCATTGTATTCTTCACCTGACATAATTAGGAACATTAAATCCAGACGTTTGAGATGGGCAGGGCATGTAGCACGTATGGGCGAATCCAGAAATGCATATATAGTGTTAGTTGGGAGGCGGGAGGGAAAAAGACCTTTGGGGAGGTCGAGATGTAGTTGGGAGGATAATATTAAAATTAATTTTAGGGAGGTGAGATATGAATTAATCTTGCTCAGGATAGCGAACAATCGCGGACTTATGTGAGGGCGGCAATGAACCTTCCGGTTCTCTAAAATCCATTTGTAAATAAGCATTATTATTATTATTATTATTATTATTATTATTATTATTATTATTATTATTATTATTATTATTATTATTATTATTGTAAACACTAAAGTTTGAGAGCTGGGACGAAAAGCAAAGGCGATCGTCTGCTGGTGACTTCCGCAGGAAGCACGGCTTGTTTTCCTTGATGATAGGTTGAAAAGTAGGTTAGTAATCACGATGGCTGTTTGCACCTGTGACACTGCAACACGCACAACAGCCTGAGTGACTTTGCTCCAGTTCCGTCAACCACTTGTCTAACTCTGAGATGTGCGCTCCACGGAAGGGGAGATCACGTGACCTCGTAAAGCGTTTGCAGGAACGGAAGAGTGGACAAACCCTGAAGGAAACAAAGTAATCAGCCGCGGTTGCTCTGAGAGGCTAGCCCTGTTGACTGCTCCTCCGATTTCATCTGGAACTGGAATTCTCCAGAGTGCCGCTGTCATCTGCAGCTGATGGATGGCGTCCCAGCACGCACGTTCTACACGCATTCTTATCAGATGCGCCACGCACCGCGTGTCAAATAGACCACGACACTTGTTATGCAGCGCGTGCCACGATAAGGCGAAAGTCCTCCTGTGCAATGCCAAACGAAAGGTAGCCCCAACGACAGCTGGGTGAATGCGTGTATAAAATTACGGAAGTTCTCTATTATGTAGCCTGAGCTACTCCATCTCAAATCGACCGAAATATAGAGAAAATTGCCCTTATAATTTCCAAATACAATGAAACTTTTTTCTTACGTAGAGAACTGTGATACAGTGCTTTGTGCAAAGTTTGAGGCATCAGAACTTCATAGTGTTTAAATTAAAAATATTTAAATGTATCGTATTTTCATAAAATTAGCAACTTTAAACTGTTGTGGCTCCGAAACGCTTTCACACAATGATCAAAATCATGGTTTATTTTGATGCTGAGAAATTAAAGTTTATATTGACATATAAACAGATTTTCTTACTTTTTATGGAAATGGAGAAATTTAGATTTTTCCTCATTAAGACGCCTTTGCCACCGAAAAAAATATTTTAAAAATATATGGTTAGAATCCGCATTGAAAGTACAAATAAACACATATTTTTTACTGATGGTATGTTGATAAGAAAGTATTGAAAATATCAAACAAAGAAAATAAATAGTACGCGCGTGAACTAACCAGCTGACTGTGAGACGGGAGCTAGCCGAGACAAGCAAGGCCAGGAGACAAACACGTGATGTTTCGTCTAGTAGCGCATAGCTGGGCTAGCTTTACCACAAATTTTCATAAACACAGGAGTAAAATGACGCCCAACCTTGCTTATCTTTAGCTCTCGGCCAGTGTGTGCGGTACTGCGCCGTTCAAGTCCAGGCGTGTGAAAATAATCTATTTAATACCGTCGAAACTTATTGCCATACCACTAAGCAAACAATGCCGAATCCCTCTTAATAATGCAAGGTTTTTTCTCAATTTTTTTTTTTACATTTTTACAAATGGCCAAAAAGCCTAAAAGCAAGTAAAATCAGATTATCTGTCTCTCTGTATACAATAAAAATAAGGATTACTTCTTAACATAACCTACCAAATGTCAGCTTCAAAATGAGCTCCCGTTCAATGTTCTGCAGTAAATGGTTCCAGAGTTCTGAGCGCTGAAAGAGGCTTGTTTTTATAAAATACGCTAAATTTGTCGTCCTATTGAGGACTCTCTGTGCACACTTTCCCAGAGGCGGCACCTTTGACTTCACTGCACACTTCTAGATTGTTCATGACCCTATTGTGATCTGATAATCTAGAAATTTTAGAAGAATGGAATGACATAATTAACTCCAGTTCACATCATAGTTCTGAAGCGTTCAGTAAGAGTTTATAATCAGTGATTCTGAAGTTGGTAAGATCCTACATTAAAAATAAAAGCTGAAGGTGACATGTTGTACGCAGCATGACCAACTTGCTTTTTATTCCCACAATACTTGAAAATAAAAACTGCACAAAATGTATATTAGACTTGTTGTGTGGTCAACTGTCCAAAGAGAGATCTGAACCTCACAAGTGATATCAAGAAGGCATCACTTATACCAGGCATGTCAATTAATGCCCACAGGAGCAAGCGCGCGCTTTAGAGCCCAGGAGAGCCTGAGCGCTTTCCAGCGGAAAGGAAAGAGACAGACGAAAGAGGTGGTATATGCCTCTTGGTCGAGCTATATTCAGGGATGGCCAGCACTGATTCAATAGATAAAGGGAAGAGAACTTATTAAAACTGTATCCATGTTAATTTTTAGATTTGCCTGAGAAGTATAAGTGCATTATAAGAATGTAAGTTTTAATTTAATGCTCATTTTTCACAAGTTTGATTTTTTTTATTCAAAAGGAATATTTTCTCAACTTTTCGTATAGAAAAGTGAAATTTTCAGGTATGGGCCTATTTATTTAGTAGCCTTACAGAATGTTTTCGTAAATCTAATATAACTTAAATACGTATTACTGAAGATAGTGTATTGAAAATTTTGAAAATATTCGCATGGAAATTGTTTGTAAGGAAATGAATTACCAAAGCAACTACTGTTACATCATAAGCAAAAGATACGTGCCCATGTGTTGTAAAAATGTCAGCTCTATAGCTTCAGCAGATTTCGAGAAAATAATTTAATATTCTGATGATAGGAAGTTGCTCACAAATATCACCTTAAAAGCATAATGCGATAAGAGTTTTGTTATGTAATATTAGTTACACTTACAACAGATACAGTACCTAGGTAACTTTGCTTTGTACTGTAATATTGTTTTGATTAGTTTATTGATTACTTTTGTAAGGCTAAAGATACCATAATATCAATTCCAACTTATCATATCATACTCAATCTCTTTCTTTGGAATATCACTTTCTTTATGAATGATATGTTTCATCCACTTAATACAGTATAATATTACACTACTATGGAATTTAAGTGAATATTCCTTCTTAACTCTCTATTATGTTATTAAGTTTTAAACCCCAGTGCAATATTAAGAAATCAGTGTTAGTACTTTTGTTTTACAGACAATATAGATAATATTAAACAGGAAGAAGCCATATAAAAATAACGACATAAAATTTCACGTTCCATTTGAAGTTTGTGCACCACTGTTTTCTTAATCCAACAGGTTGCTTATTCATATAAACAACCCTTCCTCTTTCCATACTTTGCGCTTGCTGCCTACGCACGTCAAGGTCAGAAAAATGCGCTTGCTTTGACATCACTGACTTATGAGGTAACTAGGCCAGGAGATAATGGGGTAGGGAGACCAGTTCCTTTCCCCCTCCATTGCATACATCGCCGACTATCTACATATTACACTAGTCAGACTTCAGATGTACACAAACAATTGTTCTTCCTCTGACACATATCGTCAAGTGAGACGTACTGCCTGGTAATAGATGTACAGACCAGCCAGAACCTCAATCAGAGGATATAGTAGAGTATGTAAATTATTAATTTACCACCATGAAAATAATTTATGACGCCTCGTGTAAAATGTTAGTTTTTGTACAAGACGTAAATCACGTGTAATTTACCAATCCTGGCTACATCGACTAAACTATTGACGTCATTTCTGCTGGACATCACAGATGCAGAAAACATCCAGCGTGTCGCAGACAGAGATGAACTTCATCACCAGAGAAATGGAGGAAATCGGAGCATGTCTGTTTCTTTATCTTTACTGCTGTCCCGAAACGTTGGATGTGTCTGTCTCAAATACCCGCCAACCTCGCAGCACATCGAAGGCCGTGGCAGTCTCAAGTCTCTCCTTTCTTGATCCGAAGAACAAATTACCTCAACCTTCGAAACGTCGATCTCCGAAAGAAGTGTAGTTAATTAGTGCGTGGAGCTGGTTGTTTATTTAACGACGCTGAGCCGCCAGATCGATACGCCGCTGTCCGTCACCGCTCTGACGCAGGAAATTGAATTCAAGCCCCACTCGAGCCTGATTGCAGCTGCGGCAATGCAGCGCGCACATGTACCGACGCTGGGTTTCACGTGCTTCCTTTGTTTGTGTTGCCATGGCGACTGTGACAATATCTGCTCCTGTTGTGAGGCATTCCTCCTCCGGGTCGTGCCTCACAAGTGAAAGTTGCGTGGCCTGGGAGACGCCGGCGCTGCTGCACGTTGCTTGTTTGGCGACTGTGCACCAACTCTCGACGTCGCGCGTCGATCCGCGGCTATCAACTTTAAGGAGCGTCTGAGAACGCGACAACGCCCAGTGGCAACGAGCAACAATGTGTTGGTGACGACAACACGACCTTCACACACGCATTGCGATGTTCCAGGCTAACGGCCCTGCATTTGTAGGAAAGCATTATGCTGAGCTTCGAGAGCAGGACATCCATGATGCCAGAGTAGCAACACATTCATTGTGATATTACAGGTGCGAGTGAAAACAACACATGTCCGACAACAGAGACCTGCACAGGGACCTAATAACACAGCAAATTGTGATTTATCGATAACAGGGACTCGCAGAAGTAGTAATAGGCCTAACACATTTATTGTGACGTTTCCAGGCAAAACAGATCCACACGAGTATAATAACATATTTACTGTGGTATTTGCACATTTATTGTGATGCTTTGAAGCAAAACACACCCATAAGAGCATAACAACATATTTATTATCGTATTTCCAGATTTATTGTGATGTTTTTAGAAAAAAAAACGAGACCCGTATGAGTATAACAACATATTTATTGTGGTGTTTGCACATTTATTGTGATATTTTCAGGCAAAACACACCCATAAGAGCATAACAACACATTTATTGTCGTATTTCTAGATTTATTGTGATGTTTTTAGAAAAAAAGGGACCCGTACGAGTATAACAACATATTTACTGTGGTGTTTGCACATTTGTTGTTGTGTTTCCAGGCAAAAGAGACCCTACGAGTAATAACAACACATTTATTGTGATGTTTCCATTCAAAAGAGGCCCTACGAGTAATAACAACACATTTATTGTGATGTTTCCAGGCAAAAGAGGCCCTACGAGTAATAACAACACATTTATTGTGATGTTTCCAGGCAAAAGAGGCCCTACGAGTAATAACAACACATTTATTGTGGTGTTTCCAGGCAAAAGAGACCCTACGAATAATAACAACACATTTATTGTGATGTTTCCAGGCAAAAGAGACCCTACGAGTAATAACAACATATTTATTGTGGTGTTTCCAGGCAAAAGAGACCCTACGAGTAATAACAACACATTTATTGTGATGTTTCCAGGCAAAAGAGACCCTACGAGTAATAACAACACATTTATTGTGATGTTTCCAGGCAAAAGAGGCCCTACGAGTAATAACAACACATTTATTGTGGTGTTTCCAGGCAAAAGAGACCCTACGAGTAATAACAACACATTTATTGTGGTGTTTCCAGGCAAAAGAGACCCTACGAGTAATAACAACACATTTATTGTCATGTTTCCAGGCAAAAGAGACCCTACGAGTAATAACAACACATTTATTGTGATGTTTCCAGGCAAAAGAGACCCTACGAGTAATAACAACACATTTATTGTGATGTTTTTGCAGGCAAAAGAGACCCTACGAGTAATAACAACACATTTATTGTGATGTTTCCAGGCAAAAGAGACGCTACGAGTAATAACAACACATTTATTGTGCTGTTTCCAGGCAAAAGAGACCCTACGAGTAAAAACAACACATTTATTGTGATGTTTCCAGGCAAAAGAGACCCTACGAGTAATAACAACACATTTATTGTGATGTTTCCAGGCAAAAGAGACCCTACGAGTAATAACAACACATTTATTGTGATGTTTCCAGGCAAAAGAGACCCTACGAGTAATAACAACACATTTATTGTGATGTTTTTGCAGGCAAAAGAGACCCTACGAGTAATAACAACACATTTATTGTGATGTTTCCAGGCAAAAGAGACGCTACGAGTAATAACAACACATTTATTGTGCTGTTTCCAGGCAAAAGAGACCCTACGAGTAATAACAACACATTTATTGTGATGTTTCCAGGCAAAAGAGACCCTACGAGTAATAACAACACATTTATTGTGATGTTTCCAGGGAAAAGAGGCCCTACGAGTAATAACACATTTATTGTGATGTTTCCAGGCAAAAGAGACCCTACGAGTAATAACAACACATTTATTGTGATGTTTCCAGGCAAAAGAGGCCCTACGAGTAATAACAACACATTTATTGTGATGTTTCCAGGCAAAAGAGGCCCTACGAGTAATAACAACACATTTATTGTGGTGTTTCCAGGCAAAAGAGGCCCTACGAGTAATAACAACACATTTATTGTGATGTTTCCAGGCAAAAGAGAACCTACGAGTAATAACAACACATTTATTGTGGTGTTTCCAGGCAAAAGAGGCCCTACGAGTAATAACAACACATTTATTGTGGTGTTTCCAGGCAAAAGAGGCCCTACGAGTAATAACAACACATTTATTGTGATGTTTCCAGGCAAAAGAGGCCCTACGAGTAATAACAACACATTTATTGTGGTGTTTCCAGGCAAAAGAGACCCTACGAGTAACAACAACACATTTATTGTGGTGTTTCCAGGCAAAAGAGACCCTACGAGTAATAACAACACATTTATTGTGGTGTTTCCAGGCAAAAGAGGCCCTACGAGTAATAACAACACATTTATTGTGATGTTTCCAGGCAAAAGAGACCCTACGAGTAATAACAACACATTTATTGTGATGTTTCCAGGCAAAAGAGACCCTACGAGTAATAACAACACATTTATTGTGATGTTTTTGCAGGCAAAAGAGACCCTACGAGTAATAACAACACATTTATTGTGATGTTTCCAGGCAAAAGAGACGCTACGAGTAATAACAACACATTTATTGTGCTGTTTCCAGGCAAAAGAGACCCTACGAGTAATAACAACACATTTATTGTGATGTTTCCAGGCAAAAGAGACCCTACGAGTAATAACAACACATTTATTGTGATGTTTCCAGGGAAAAGAGGCCCTACGAGTAATAACGACACATTTATTGTGATGTTTCCAGGCAAAAGAGACCCTACGAGTAATAACAACACATTTATTGTGATGTTTCCAGGCAAAAGAGGCCCTACGAGTAATAACAACACATTTATTGTGATGTTTCCAGGCAAAAGAGGCCCTACGAGTAATAACAACACATTTATTGTGGTGTTTCCAGGCAAAAGAGGCCCTACGAGTAATAACAACACATTTATTGTGATGTTTCCAGGCAAAAGAGAACCTACGAGTAATAACAACACATTTATTGTGGTGTTTCCAGGCAAAAGAGGCCCTAAGAGTAATAACAACACATTTATTGTGGTGTTTCCAGGCAAAAGAGGCCCTACGAGTAATAACAACACATTTATTGTGATGTTTCCAGGCAAAAGAGGCCCTACGAGTAATAACAACACATTTATTGTGGTGTTTCCAGGCAAAAGAGACCCTACGAGTAACAACAACACATTTATTGTGGTGTTTCCAGGCAAAAGAGACCCTACGAGTAATAACAACACATTTATTGTGGTGTTTCCAGGCAAAAGAGGCCCTACGAGTAATAACAACACATTTATTGTGATGTTTCCAGGCAAAAGAGGCCCTACGAGTAATAACAACACATTTATTGTGGTGTTTCCAGGCAAAAGAGACCCTACGAGTAACAATAACACATTTATTGTGGTGTTTCCAGGCAAAAGAGACCCTACGAGTAATAACAACACATTTATTCTGGTGTTTCCAGGCAAAAGAGATCCTACGAGTAATAACAACACATTTATTGTGATGTTTCCAGGCAAAAGAGGCCCTACGAGTAATAACAACACATTTATTGTGGTGTTTCCAGGCAAAAGAGACCCTACGAGTAACAACAACACATTTATTGTGGTGTTTCCAGGCAAAAGAGACCCTACGAGTAATAACAACACATTTATTGTGGTGTTTCCAGGCAAAAGAGATCCTACGAGTAATAACAACACATTTATTGTGATGTTTCTAGGCAAAAGCGGCTCGTACGAATAGTAACAAAATGTTTATTATGGTGTTTCAACACAAAAGAGATTCGTATGAGTGATAAGAACACATTTATTATGGTGATGACAGGCAAAAGAGACTTGCACGAGTAGTAATAACATTTTATTGTGATGTTCTCAAATAAAGCAGTCCTGCAAAAGTGGTAGCAACCCATTTATTCCAATATTGCCACATAGCAAGGACATGAATGAGTACAAACAACACATTTATTGCGGTGTTGCCACATAATAGGAACCTTCGCAAGTACTAACAACAAATTCATTGTGATGTTCCCGGATGAAAGATACCCGGACGAGAAGTATCAGGCATTGTCAGATGGCATGAGCCTGAACAAAACAAAAACGAGTTGTTTTTCTAGATTTTCCGGACAATAGGCACCTCACGAGTAGTAACGTTGAATTTATTATGCTGATGCCAACTGCGAAAGAACAATGATCTACACGAGTAGTCACAACCTAAAACTGCACTTTGCCAGACAAAATACACCCTACACCAGAGGTAACGAAGCATTTATTTCAGTATTACCGACCTCCACGAGGGTAACAATGCATTTATAGCGGTTCACACAACAGACAGCTGCACTAGTACCGGTATTGATGCATACTCTGATGTTGCCGGAAAACAGCAGAGGCCAGACATCACGCCGGGCGGGCGGTACTCACCGTCGCTGCAGTCAGGTCGGAAGAGAAGGCCGAAGACCAGGAAGCCGAGGCAAGCGACCAGCAGGAGGACCACGACGGCGACGAGATGGCGGCAGCCTGTGCGAGGGGTCGCGGAGGACTCCGGTTCGTACCTGACCACGGTGTTCATTGGGTTCTCGGTGATGCGCATCTCCAGGAAGCCGTTGTGCGGCGGCGGGGTCTTGCTGCAGCCCGGCATCGCCGCCTCATCGCGCACTGAGCGGCCGCGCGCGCCCCACGCTTATATAGGCCGCGGGCCCTGTTACACGAGGCGGCCGATCAATAACAGCGCGGCAAACACTGCCCTGCTACACACACCACTCTGCTGCTACACACAAACACTGCCCTGCTACACACACCACTCTGCTGCTACACACAAACACTGCCCTGCTACACACACCACTCTGCTGCTACACACAAACACTGCCCTGCTACACACACCACTCTGCATGCTACACACAAACACTGCCCTGCTACACACACCACTCTGCTGCTACACACAAACACTGCCCTGCTACACACACCACTCTGCATGCTACAC
Source organism: Periplaneta americana (assembly GCF_040183065.1). NCBI lineage: Eukaryota > Metazoa > Arthropoda > Insecta > Blattodea > Blattidae > Periplaneta > Periplaneta americana. Next base: position 2,164,055 of record NC_091122.1, read on the forward strand.
ACAAACACTGCCCTGCTACACACACCACTCTGCATGCTACACACAAACACTGCCCTGCTACACACACCACTCTGCATGCTACACACAAACACTGCCCTGCTACACACACCACTCTGCATGCTACACACAAACACTGCCCTGCTACACACACCACTCTGCATGCTACACACAAACACTGCCCTGCTACACACACCACTCTGCATGCTACACACAAACACTGCCCTGCTACACACACCACTCTGCTGCTACACACAAACACTGCCCTGCTACACACACCACTCTGCTGCTACACACAAACACTGCCCTGCTACACACACCACTCTGCTGCTACACACAAACACTGCCCTGCTACACACACCACTCTGCTGCTACACACAAACACTGCCCTGCTACACACACCACTCTGCTGCTACACACAAACACTGCCCTGCTACACACACCACTCTGCTGCTACACACAAACACTGCCCTGCTACACACACCACTCTGCTGCTACACACAAACACTGCCCTGCTACACACACCACTCTGCTGCTACACACAAACACTGCCCTGCTACACACACCACTCTGCTGCTACACACAAAAACTGTCCTGCTACACACACCACTCTGCTGCTACACACAAACACTGCCTTGCTACACACACACCACTCTGCATGCTACACACAAACACTGCCCTGCTACACACACCACTCTGCATGCTACACACAAACACTGCCCTGCTACACACACCACTCTGCTGCTACACACAAAAACTGTCCTGCTACACACACCACTCTGCATGCTACACACAAACACTGCCCTGCTACACACACCACTCTGCTGCTACACACAAACACTGCCCTGCTACACACACCACTCTGCTGCTACACACAAACACTGCCTTGCTACACACACACCACTCTGCATGCTACACACAAACACTGCCCTGCTACACACACCACTCTGCATGCTACACACAAACACTGCCCTGCTACACACACCACTCTGCTGCTACACACAAACACTGCCCTGCTACACACACCACTCTGCTGCTACACACAAACACTGCCCTGCTACACACACCACTCTGCTGCTACACACAAACACTGCCCTGCTACACACACCACTCTGCTGCTACACACAAAAACTGTCCTGCTACACACACCACTCTGCTGCTACACACAAACACTGCCTTGCTACACACACACCACTCTGCATGCTACACACAAACACTGCCCTGCTACACACACACCACTCTGCATGCTACACACAAACACTGCCCTGCTACACACACCACTCTGCATGCTACACACAAACACTGCCCTGCTACACACACCACTCTGCTGCTACACACAAACACTGCCCTGCTACACACACCACTCTGCTGCTACACACAAACACTGCCCTGCTACACACACCACTCTGCATGCTACACACAAACACTGCCCTGCTACACACACCACTCTGCATGCTACACACAAACACTGCCCTGCTACACACCACTCTGCATGCTACACACAAACAATGCCCTGCTGCACACACCACTCTGCATGCTACACACAAACACTGCCCTGCTACACACCACTCTGCATGCTACACACAAACACTGCCCTGCTACACACACCACTCTGCATGCTACACACAAACACTGCCCTGCTACACACACCACTCTGCTGCTACACACAAACACTGCCCTGCTACACACACCACTCTGCATGCTACACACAAACACTGCCCTGCTACACACACCACTCTGCATGCTACACACAAACACTGCCCTGCTACACACCACTCTGCATGCTACACACAAACACTGCCCTGCTACACACACCACTCTGCATGCTACACACAAACACTGCCCTGCTACACACACCACTCTGCTGCTACACACAAACACTGCCCTGCTACACACACCACTCTGCTGCTACACACAAACACTGCCCTGCTACACACACCACTCTGCTGCTACACACAAATACTGCCCTGCTACACACACCACTCTGCTATTATTCATGCGATCTGCTATACTTTGCCTTGTGTACTATTCCTTGCTTAGTTCGTGTAGTATTATTAGTAGCAGTAGTATTAGGACTGCATCTTTTAACACCGCTCTGTCAACAGCATAGATTATTCAAAGTAGGATAGATATTGTCGAGAAATTTTTGCTCTGAGCCCTGTACCAGTATCGCGGTAGTCTAAACCTGGGGCTCGTCATCGGGAGGAAGTGATGCTAGGAATTGTCTTGCACTTGAAAGCCCAATGCCCGCTCTTGGGTTTGAACCCATGAACCTCTGTCACGGTAGCCGTTAGACCACGTCACTCGGCGCTACCTGTTACACAGGCCTGTCAACTCGCAGATTGAGTGCAGGAAGAGCCCCCTCGGGCAGGATCGCTCGTAATAAGCCGCTTCAATCGGACCGCTACATTATTCACGCCTTACACGATCGATGCGGGTTGCATAACTCGCGGAGTTGCTGACTTGAGTCTCAGACGTTGTTTAGGGAGCACTGCTGCCATCTCCCGGGAGTCTGCTTCACTTACGTATATCTCTCATCTCCTTGCAAAGTCTTCTTCCTCCGCAGTACAGGGTGATCCAAATTAACCTTCACAATTTTAATGAGTTATAATTTCTCTTTCGGAGTTAGTGTGAACTTTAAAATTGACTTATTATGATCTCTGAGAGAATTTATATTGCTGCCCCTATCATGATTGTTAATGTTGATGTTGTCTGTTATTCCAAGTTCTTTGTGTAATGATTAGTTTGCAAACATGCAGCACTTTGTTCAACAGAGTATTTTTGTGCTGAAGTCCACACCTGTGGAGTAACGGTCAGCGCGTGTGCCGCGAAACCAGGTGGCCCGGGTTCGATTCCCGGTCGGGGCAAGTTACCTGGTTGAGGGTTTTTCCGGGGTTTTCCCTCAACCCAATATGAGCAAATGCTGGGTAACTTTCGGTGCTGGACCCCGGACTCATTTCACCGGCATTATCACCTTCATCTCATTCAGACGCTAAATAACCAAAGATGTTGATAAAGCGTCGTAAAATAACCTACTGAAAAATTTTTTGTGCTGAAATTATACTGGGTGGCAAATCCCTGGTTAAAACACAACGAACATTCGAACAGAATTCGTTATGCGCGATGTTGAAACTAAGCCAACAATTTTATCGATAGTGAGAAAGATGCAGACAGCTGGCCAGAGTGAAAAACAATAGACCTGCAATGCCTCAAGCTTGTGTGGACGATGTTCGAGAACGTTTACCGAACTCACCAAAAAATCGTTGCTTCAGTTAAGCCAGGAGACAGACTACTCATATGATAGATGTCAGAGATCACGAAGGAATCGCGTTTACAAGAATACACAGTGCTTGTAGTTCAGGAATTAAAGGGACCAGACTTGCAAAAGCGAGTGGGTTATTGCCAAAACACGCTGTGGAAGTGAGTGCGACATTACAGCGAACTGATCACTACACACGTTCTGCAATATCAACAGTGGACGGCCATCGTGCCAATATTAATTCTTTCAGAAATAGAGTCATAGTGATAGTCTATTCAATTTCAAGTTGATACTGACTCCCAGAGAGCAATTTTAAAGAACTCGGAGGTTCATTGCCGCCCTCACATAAGCCCGCCATCGGTCCCTATCCTGAGCAAGATTAATCCAGTCCCTACCATCATATCCCACCTTGCTCAAATCCATTTTAATATTATCCTCCCATCTACGTATCGGCCTCTCCTAAGGTATTTTTTTACCTCCGGCCTCCCAACCAACACGCTATATACATTTCTGGATTCGCCCATACGTGCTACATGCCCTGCCCATCCTAAACGTCTGGATTTAATGTTCCTAATTATGTCAGGTGAAGAATACAATGCGTGCAGTTCTGCGTTGTGTAACTTTCTCCATTCTCCTGTAACTTCATCCCTCTTAGCCCCAAATATTTTCCTAAGCACCTTATTCTCAAATACCCTTAATCTCTGTTCCTCCCTCAAAGTAAGGGTCCAAGTTTCACAACCGGTAATATAACTGTTTTTTAAATTCTAACTTTCAGATTTTTTGACAGCAGACTGGATGACAAAAGTTTCTCAACCGAATAACAACAGGCATTTCCTATATTTATTCTTTGGTTAATTTCCTCTCGAGTGTCATTTATATTTGTTACTGTTGCTCCAAGATATTTGAATTTTTCCACCTCTTCAAAGGATAAATTTCCTATTTCTATATTTCCATTTCGTACTATGTTCTGGTCACGAGACGTAATCATATAATTCTTCTTTTCGGGATTTACTTCCAAACCTATCTCTTTACTTGCTTCAAGTAAAATTCCCGTGTTTTCCCTAATAGTTGGTGGATTTTCTCCTAACATATTCACGTCATCCGCATAGACAAGCAGCTGATGTAACCCGTTCAATTCCAAACCCTCTCTGTTATCCTGGACTTTCCTAATGGCATACTCTAGAGTGAAGTTAAAAAGTAAAGGTGATAGTGCATCTCCTTGCTTTAGCCTGCAGTGAATTGGAAAAGCATCAGACAGAAACTGGCCTATACGGACTCTGCTGTACGCTTCACTGAAACACATTTTAGTTAATCTATCTAGTTTCTTGGGAATACCAAATTCAATAAGAATATTAAATAAAACTTATAAAGGTTTATATTTATTACCCTGTATTTGGAATGAAAGTTTGTGGGTCAAAACCCCTAGAGGACAGCTAATTTTTAGAGGATAAAATAGTCCTCAGCAAGGATTCGTTAGTACGAGTGTCGTAGTAGTGCGTGTATGCTATGCACAGGAATTCTGCTTCGGGAAAATTATCTGCCTACAGTTTCCTCACTCTGCTTCTTGTGCAATGTTAAACATGGGTAACACATTTTACTGAATAGTTCATACCTAATACTTTTGCTTTAATGATGCCTGCGAGATCAGAGACAGCTGTAGGCCTGCAGGACAACGTAGCATGCTCGTGACAGCTTTTAGTTTATGGACTTGAGGGTAGAAAGGCGTCACATTTAAAGCTGCGGTACAATAAGAAAAGGCAGTGAAGAATATAGTGCTTTTCCTAGGAGCATTCATGGAATACTATACAACCTTAGATACACCAGTGCTCTGCAAGTTGCATAGACACCAGGCGATATTGTCTATCAATGCTATTAACATGATATAATAACCAGAATGTGTGACACGGGACTTCGTGGCTTAGCGGTCGGCATTGAACTATGAGATCCCAGGTTCGATTCTCAGCCTAAGCAGGGAAATTTGTCCGTAACGAGACTTTTAATACTTTCACTCGTAAAGATCTCGAATCGAAGTGAGTGTGGCTATACAAATAATAATAATAATAATAATAATAATAATAATAATAATAATAATAATAATAATAATGATTTATTTCAGCTGGCAGAGTTAAGGCCGTAAGACCTTCTTTTCCACTCAACCAGCAAAAAGTATACATACATATTGTGACAGCGACGTGAGAATCGAACTCACGACCAGCGTCCCGCAAGAGAGAAGATCGCGCGGAGCACTTTGGGACGGCGCGCGGCGGAGAAAGGGGAGAGGGTGTATTACGTCACGCGACGAGTTTGCGCGCGCATCTGGTGCTGGTAGAGAGGAGAGGGCCCTGGATTTCTCTGGAATGCCATCTCTAGAGACGGGTCGAACTTTCCAGGCTACGTCGCTGTAGTTATAAATTACGGTCGCGAAGGAACGACAGCAGTTTCAGTTTCTGAGTTTTCAGTTATTCAGTCAGTGAGTAAGCCAGAGCAAGCAAGCCAAGCCAACCGGAGTTCGACTCGAGTGTGCGTCCGCATCTGCGTCAGCATCCGAAGGCCTGAGTTCGAGTGCAGTGGATCGCAGTTGGAGGGACCTGAGTTCGAGTGCAGTGGACCGCAGTTGGAGGGACCCGAGTTCGAGTACAGTGAACTGTCTCTGAAGGTCTGTGGTTCGAGATACTGTGAACTCGAGTGACTGAGATAGAAGAACTGTGAACTGAGAACTGATAGTTCTGATTTGTAAATAGTGCTTTGTAAATATTAGTTAAGATTAACAGTTAATTGTTGTTCGTGCTAGTCCAAGTAAATTGTCATTGTCGTCGGTGGAGTGCTATAACGAATACTGTAGTGAAGTGAAAATCCAATTGTTGACGAGAGCGTTTAAGGCGAATTGTAGAAAGGAATTATTGTTGTGGCGAATAAATTACATTGTTGTAACTAATAAAGTTCACATTGGTGTCAGAATCGGGACATTATCGACAATGGAGAACCTTCAGCTGATCCTGCAAGCCATCGCAGAACTGAAAAACGACTTAAGTGCAGTGAAAGCAGAAATGAAAGACGACATGAACGACATGAACAAGCACATCAGTGAGGTTAAGAATGACATAAGTGATGTGAAAACGGAGATGAAAAGTGACATAAGTGAAGTGAAAACGGAGATGAAAAGTGACATAAGCGGAGTGAAAGACGACGTCACTACGCAAATTGAAAACGTTTCGGCCCACGTAGATGGAATTGTCGCCATCGTGAAAGACGAACTTAAGGCCGATTTGGATAAACTAAACCAGAATTTTACAACTATAAACGAGACAGTAGCCGAGTTGAGACAGGATGTAGACCATTTCGAAGGAAAAATCCGTGATCTCGAGCGTCGTCAAGAGCAGACGACCGAGTTGCTGGACAAGACGAGTGAGATGATGGATAAACACGCTGAGGAAAACAAGCACATTCTCGCGTTGGTGGATCGCCAGGCTAGAGAACAGAAACAGATAGTTGCCGAGGAGGTTCGACGTGCCATGCAAGAAGCGGCCACAGAGTTGAGGACTCCATATAGTGGCCCTGCGGAATCATCGCCTTCAGCCAGACATAACAACGTCAAGACGCCGAAGTTCGACGGTACGACGTCTTGGGCGATATTCCGTCGCCAGTTCGAGGCCATCGCAGAGCACAATGGGTGGACGCCAGCAGAGAAAACTACTCAGCTGCTGGCCGCGCTTCAGGGACAGGCGTCGGAGATTCTTCACAGCGTTCCAGAAGATGGGACAGCCGCTGAGATAATGGCGGCCTTGGAGGGACGTTATGGTGACCATCAACTTGCTGCAGCATTCAGGACCCAACTGAAAACGAGGGTCCAACAGTCAGGCGAGTCCCTGCAAGAATTCGCGATGGCGGTGGAACAACTGGCCCATAAGGCGCTCAGGGGCCTACCTAATGACTTCATCGCTGGAGAGGCGGCCTACACCTTCGGCAGCGGAGTTCGAGACCCGGAAATAAAGCAACAGCTACTCTTAGCAGAGCATCGCACCATCAACGCAGCTCTGGCGGCGGCCCTCAGGATGGAGGCAGCCAAGTTGACTGCGAACGTCTCGGCATCGCACCGGATTAGGAGCGTCGCGGCGGCCGACGTCGAGGAACGTCAACCGAAATCACCCGAGCGACGAAGACGAGGAGTGCCCACCTGCTGGTCCTGCGGCGAGCCTGGACACCTGAGGAGGGACTGTGACCGATCTGGTCACAAACAGGAAAAAGGGGCCGATGCGATGAGGGGCACGTCGGCGCCGTCATCACCATCCCCTCGGCTGATCTTGAAGACGGTTAACAGAAGATGCGACGATGGGCTGATTGCTGACGGATGGATAAGAGGCCGCCCATGCAGAGTACTGGTAGACACCGGGGCGTCGCTCACTATCGCCAGACCGGAAGTCGTGCGTGGACTACCTGGGAGGACGCCGCTGCGCCGGTATGAGCTACGTACTGCCTCAGGCGAGAACCTGCCCATCCAAAAGGAGGTTTTCCTGGATCTGACATTGGGAAAGAGGAGACTGGAGATGTGGGTGTTCGTCGCCAACATCACTGAAGACGTCATCCTGGGACTCGACGCCATGCGGATTTTCGATGCAACGGTGGACGTCCGGCGCCGTATCCTGCGTTTTGGTCAGGATGAAGTGTTCCTGAGGGACGTCGAAGACCAACCCATGTCCAGCAGACTCACCCTGCAGAATCATGTGACAATCCCGGCAGGCTGCGAGATGGTGGTGACGGCAAGACTGGACGGACAGCCGAAGAGAAACCTGCTCCTCGATTCGCAAACAACTCCGATAGATGGGGTTTATGTGGCCAGATCCCTACTCCCGAATCAGAAGGTGGTACCGGTGAGGGTCCTGAATGTCACCAATCGGGACAAGGAGGTGCCTAGTGGAACTGTACTAGGTAACGTCGAGCCGGTGGTGTCTGTGACGTCGCTGGCAGAAAACGAGGAGTGTCACCGACCACATCCAGATCTAGACCCATCACTGAAAGAGCTGGCTCGAGAATTGCCAGCGAATTTAAGCAAAAGAGAAAGAAGACAAGTCCACGATCTACTGACAGAATTTCAGGACGTGTTCAGTCTGTCTGAAAATGACTACGGGAGAACGGAGAAAGTTCAGCACCGCATCGACACCGGAAATGCTCGCCCAATCAGACAACCTCCTCGACGCGTCCCTCTAGCTAAACAGAGGGAGATTGACAGCCAACTGGAGGGCATGAAAGCAAGAGGGGTCATCGAGGAATCCGACAGCCCTTGGTCATCACCTGTAGTGCTGGTGAAGAAGAAGAATGGGGACCTGCGTTTCTGCGTGGACTACAGAAGACTGAATGACGTCACCAGGAAAGACTGCTTTCCCCTCCCACGAATTGACGACACCTTGGACACCCTGGCCGGAGCAGAGTGGTTCTCGACGTTGGATCTCAAGTCAGGATACTGGCAGGTGGCGCTACATCCTGAGGACAAGGAGAAAACGGCATTCTCTACAGGCCAGGGACTATGGCAGTTCACCGTTATGCCGTTCGGCCTCTGCAACGCCCCGGCTACATTCCAGAGACTAATGGAGTCCGTAATGAGAGGCCTGACATACGACACCTGTTTGCTGTACCTTGATGACGTCATCGTGGTGGGCAAGACTTTCGGCGAACAGCTGTTGAACCTGAGGAAAGTGTTCGAGAGACTGCGACAAGCCAGACTGAAGTTGAACCCAAAGAAATGTCATCTATTCCAGAAGAAGGTCAACTATTTGGGACACGTAGTAGGGACCAACGGAGTGGCCACGGACCCGGAGAAGCTACAAGCCGTCAGAGGATGGCCGAGACCGAGGGACAAGCAGGAGCTGCGCCGCTTTCTCGGCCTCTGCACTTATTACAGAAGGTTCGTAGCTGGGTACGCCAACATCGCTAAGCCTCTAACCCAGCTGACCGAGGAGAAACGACAATTCCAGTGGACGGACGAGGCGGAGTCATCCTTCCAGTCACTGAAAGAGGCGCTCTGCACTGCTCCTGTACTGGGATATCCCATCCCTGGAAGGAAGTTCACGCTCGACACGGACGCTAGCAACGTAGGCATCGGCGGAGTACTCTCTCAGGAACGGGACGGGCAAGAGAGGGTGATTGCCTACTTCAGCCGAACATTGTCCAAGGCTGAGAGAAACTACTGCGTGACCCGTAGAGAACTTCTTGCCATTGTGGAAGCCCTGAAGCATTTCCACAAATATTTGTATGGCCAGGAGTTCCATCTGAGGACAGACCATTCTGCACTCACCTGGCTATTGGGCTTCAAGAATCTGGAGGGGCAGACCGCCCGTTGGGTTCAACGACTGCAGGAGTACAACTTCACCTCCGAACACCGACAAGGGAAGAAACATTCCAACGCTGATGCCTTATCACGACGCCCGTGCCCGGATGGCTGTAAACACTGCCTGAAAGTAGAAGAGCGGGATGGCGCCCACGCAGTCGGAGCAATTGCCGCCCAGCCGAGCCCAGGATGGGATAACGCCGCCATAAGGAGGGAGCAGCTGGAGGACCCAAACATTGGACAGCTACTACGTGATGTGGAGTCCGGCCAGAGACCAGTATGGGCCGATATCGCCAACCGTAGCACCACTTACAAGAGCTACTGGGCCCAGTGGGAATCCTTCACTGTCAAGGACGGTATCCTGAAGAGGATTTGGGAGTCGGCCGATGGAAGGACCCACATAGAACAACTTGTCCTGCCCAGGAGCAAGGTGAAGGAAGTGCTGGAGGAGACTCATGCTGGAGTGACTGGAGGCCACCTGGGAGCCAACAGGACGCTGGACAAGTTAAGGCAGAGGTTCTATTGGTTGCATCAGAGAACCGACACGGAACAATGGTGCCGAAGATGCGACACCTGTGCAGCCAGTCGCGGACCAAGGACCCGCAGCAGGGGAGCCATGCAGCAGTACAACGTGGGAGCTCCTTTTGAGAGGATCGCCATTGATGTTGCTGGACCGTTCCCGGTCACGGATCGCGGGAACCGCTACCTGTTAGTCGCCATGGATTACTTCACAAAATGGCCAGAGGTGTATGCGATTCCCAACCAAGAGGCTTCGACGGTGGCCGACGCGCTGCTTGACAACTTCATCTGCCGATTCGGGGTGCCCCGGGAATTGCATAGCGATCAGGGGTGCAACTTCGAATCCAACCTGATGGGAGAATTGCTCGAGCGTCTGGGGGTGCATAAAACCAGGACCACTCCCCTCCACCCACAGTCCGATGGTATGGTGGAACGCTACATCAAAACCTTGGAAGAGCATCTGCGGAAGGTGGTGTCCAACCATCAACGAGACTGGGATGCCAGAGTCCCACTGTTCCTCTTGGCCTACAGAGCTTCGGTCCACGATACAACAGGGATGACACCGGCCAACATGGTCTTCGGGAGAGAGCTGCGCCTGCCCTGTGATCTGCTGTTTGGCACGCCACCCAGCGCCGACCAGCCAGCGACTGACTATGTGGCAGAACTCACCGAGAAGTTGAATGGAATTCACCAACTGGCCAGAGAGCACCTCAAGATGGCCAGCGACAGGATGAAGGTGCGCTACGACAGATTAGCCAACTCTGCAGGATTCCAGGAGGGCGACCTGGTGTGGCTGTATCGACCTACCAGGACCAAAGGGAAATCACCAAAGCTGCAGCGTGCCTGGGATGGACCATACCGCGTGGTGACCCGGATCAACGACGTGGTGTACCGCATCCAGCGACAACCTCGAGGGAAGATGATGGTGGTGCATCTGGACCGATTAGCAGCCTACCAAGGGACTGCCCGGGACGAGCAGCCCTAAGGAGGGGGCAATGTGCAGCGACGTGAGAATCGAACTCACGACCAGCGTCCCGCAAGAGAGAAGATCGCGCGGAGCACTTTGGGACGGCGCGCGGCGGAGAAAGGGGAGAGGGTGTATTACGTCACGCGACGAGTTTGCGCGCGCATCTGGTGCTGGTAGAGAGGAGAGGGCCCTGGATTTCTCTGGAATGCCATCTCTAGAGACGGGTCGAACTTTCCAGGCTACGTCGCTGTAGTTATAAATTACGGTCGCGAAGGAACGACAGCAGTTTCAGTTTCTGAGTTTTCAGTTATTCAGTCAGTGAGTAAGCCAGAGCAAGCAAGCCAAGCCAACCGGAGTTCGACTCGAGTGTGCGTCCGCATCTGCGTCAGCATCCGAAGGCCTGAGTTCGAGTGCAGTGGATCGCAGTTGGAGGGACCTGAGTTCGAGTGCAGTGGACCGCAGTTGGAGGGACCCGAGTTCGAGTACAGTGAACTGTCTCTGAAGGTCTGTGGTTCGAGATACTGTGAACTCGAGTGACTGAGATAGAAGAACTGTGAACTGAGAACTGATAGTTCTGATTTGTAAATAGTGCTTTGTAAATATTAGTTAAGATTAACAGTTAATTGTTGTTCGTGCTAGTCCAAGTAAATTGTCATTGTCGTCGGTGGAGTGCTATAACGAATACTGTAGTGAAGTGAAAATCCAATTGTTGACGAGAGCGTTTAAGGCGAATTGTAGAAAGGAATTATTGTTGTGGCGAATAAATTACATTGTTGTAACTAATAAAGTTCACAATATGTATCAACTTACAAAGAATTCAACAATTTGATTTAGATAAGAGCTACATGTATACAAGAGTTATTTACGAATTAAACAACAAATACTATGAACTATTAATTAAACACTGGAATACAAACTGTGTAGCAGAATTAAGCTAAAATACATGGAATGTTAATATATTTCAAATAATGTTAGATAATAGAAAGAGATTATTATGAGACTATTTTGAAAATACAGCACTATCAGGATGATGTCTAAAGGAAGAAGTAACAATGTAGTCAGTGATAGTTTAAGTCAGTATGATTGGAGTGAAATGCTAATAAGGTTATCTTTTAAGCTGTTCTTAAAGGTGTTTGTTGTCTTGCAGCCCCTAATACTTTGTGACAAGGAATTACATTGACGCGAGCTGGATACTGTAAAAGATGATGAATAACGAGATGTTCTATGAAGAGGTATACTTAGCGTGCCACAGATAAGTGATCTGGTATTTACGTCGTGGTTAGAGTATAGATAAGAGAAACGAGGCGAAAGGTAATTTGGTGTTGAGGTGTGCAGAATTCGAAAGAGTAAAGACAAAGAGTGTAAAGTTCTGCGTTCTTTAAGTCGGAGCCACGAAAGACTTGCGAAGGACGGTGATATGTGATCATATCGTCGGATGTTGCACACGTGTCTGACGCACATATTCTGAGCTCGCTGTAACTTGCCTGACAGTTCAGAACTTAGGTCACTTAACAAAACGTCACAATAATCGAAGTGCGGCGTTACTAGGGTTTGTACTAGGGTAAGTTTTAGTTGCTGGGGCAAGAAGTTTCTCAAGCGACTCAAACAGTGAATGGAGGAACAGATTTTTTTATCGTTTCTTTAACTTGAAAATTCCAATTTAGATTATTATCGACAAAGAAGCCAAGATTTTTTACGACATATGTCAGGAAGGAACACCTCAGTGTTCAAGTGAGTGCAAATTGTAACAGGATTCTTCTTAGCAATACGTTAGGCCTATTGTCCAAATATTGAAGTAGCATTCTAATATAAATCTAAAGTTAATGCTGATGTTGATGTTATAAGGTCTGCAATGTGGGAACTGTACGACACAAAACTAGGAAGATGACGTAATCGGATTTTGTAACTAACCAAACCATAATTTCTAATAATTTAAATCTTTTGCTACTAGTCAACGATGTATGCAATTGAGGGGGAAAAAGAACTGGCCAACCTAACCCATTATCTCATGGCTTAGTTGCATCATGATTGATGCTTTATTGGTGTTAATTATAGGGTTCTAACCTGTCAGACAATTGACTAAACAACAATGTAGATATATCTAATTTATATTGAATTAAATTGAAGGTTAATTCATATAGAGTGGATCGGAGGAAGATGCCTGACTTTTTCTCTGAAAATTTAAGATACTGTTCATTTAGTTTTGAATTTCTTATTGAAATACCAAAGTCTGAAAGGTATTTTGAAACTATATTTTTAGTAATATAATAATATTAAATTGGGATAACCGTCTATACTTACCTAGTTTATATTGGATTTAAACATTAACGTTTTCGGCACTTATGTGCTATTTTCAAATGTATGGAATTGCCTTATTACATGATCAAATAGATACACCTTCTGTGTGTGAAATATATGGTATGTACCCTTGATGATCTACCATCGTTTGCAAAATATAAATTAAAACACTTACTTGTTACTAATAATTAAAATCTATACTAATTTACTATATCTACAATAAAAGTCCCTTGTTTTATGTAACAATATGGTTATCTTGAAATTGTTATCACATGTAGTTCCCATATTTATTAAAATGTTTTAAGTTGGACTGTATTGCTTGTTATATGTTAACACACCAAGGATTCATGTTGTTTCACTTACTCAACTCGAAGCACTGTACCACGATGAAATGTTGCGTAATATCAGTTTCATTAATACTTGCTTTTGTTTTCCTTCGGTTTGCCAAAGTTGGATGTTACAAGTTCAGCATTGTCACCATACGATTTTCAATTAAGCCTTTTACACTGCGAACATAAAATGTTGTTATCACATGAAGTTCCTATATTTATTAAAATGTTTTTAAGTTGCACTGTATTGCAACTTAAAAACATTTTAATAAATATAGGAACTGCATGTGATAACAACTTCAAGATAACCATATTGTTACATAAAACAAGGTACTTTTATTGTAGATACAGTAAATTAGTATAGATTTTAATTATTAGTAACAAGTAAGTGTTTTAATTTATATTTTGCAAACGATGGTAGATCATCAAGGGTACATACCATATATTTCACACACATAATGTGTATCTATTTGATCATGTAATAAGGCAATTCCATACATTTGAAAATGACACATAAGTGCCGAAAACGTTAGTGTTTAAATCCAATATAAACTAGATAAGTATAGACGGTTATCCCAATTAAATATTATTATATTACAACTTGCTTATCGGAGAATCATACAAAATGAAAATATATTTTTGGTGCAAAACAGAAAACATTAATTACGTTGTTTATAGATACAGGTTTTCTTCTTACCTGCACTGTAGGCATCTTTCCCCGATAGTCGGGTAAGATGGCAAATGCAATTAACTCGTTTACTGATATGTGTATTTTACCTGAACTTGGTTTGATACATGTATATAACAAAATTGACTTAATCTAAAGCTCATGGACACTTTCTCACCCGTTTATCACTACTTAGCAACACAGTCATTGCACAGATTTTATTGCTGTGTGCAACACTCGTGAAATCACTTCTTGCACACAATGAATTCAATCTAGTACATTTTTTTGGCCATCATTCTTTTTTTAGGCTGCGTTTAAGGGTACGGTAAGAAATCCCGTGTGCTTGCGATGCTCTAAAACAGTTCATACCCTCTGTTATAACATGTTCCATCGCAAGTTGAAGACTGTCCTCGATCCACTGACTTCTATCAGAGGATCTTAAGTAATGTTTACACATTCCCTGCAATAAAACAGAAAATAAAACTCGTGCAACAGTTTGCCATCTTACCCAGAAAAAAATGGTCATATTCCCCAAGTATCGGGGTAAGATGCCTAGTGCTGTGACGCAACCTAAGATGGCGGAACAAGGTCGTTGGTTGTTAACAATACAAAGTTTAGAACCTTTACTACAATATCCATTACAAAGGTTTGACAGTTATTACGAATTCAAGGATTTATTAAAATTTTAACATACCTTTGCAATTATTTTATACCAGAAAAATGAGCAGTTTGCTTGCTTCTCTTCTTCTCACAACAAGAACACGTGGCAAAATGAGTTAGCTTCCACTCTACAGACATTCAACTGTTTCTGTGATCATGAAGACATGCGCGTGGCGTTATCTCTTGGAAGAATGTGAAACTACAAAGAAATAAGCATCTTCCCCCGATAGTCATCTCCCCCCGATTCACTATAATTTAGTAGTAGTAGTAGTAGTAGTAGTAGTAGTAGCAGTAGTAGTAGTAGTAGTAGTAGTAGTGGTAACAGTAGTAGTAGCAGTAGTAGTAGTAGTAGTAGCAGTAGTAGTAGTAGTGGTAGCAGTAGTAGTAGTAGTAGTAGTGGTAGTAGCAGTAGTAGTAGTAGTAGTGGTAGCAGTAGTAGTAGTAGTAGCAGTAGTAGTAGTAGTAGTGGTAGCAGTAGTAGTAGTAGTAGCAGTAGTAGTAGTAGTAGTAGCAGTAGTAGTAGTAGTGGTAGTAGTAGTAGTAGTAGTAGTGGTAGCAGTAGTAGTAGTAGTAGTGGTAGCAGTAGTAGTAGCAGTAGTAGTAGTAGTGGTAGTAGTAGTAGTAGCAGTAGTAGTAGTAGTAGTAGCAGTAGTAGTAGTAGTAGCAGTAGTAGTGGTAGTAGTAGTAGTAGTAGTAGCAGTAGTAGTAGTAGTAGCAGTAGTAGTGGTAGTAGTAGTAGTAGTGGTAGCAGTAGTAGTAGTGGTAGTAGTAGTAGTAGTAGTAGTAGTAGTAGTAGTAGTAGTAGTAGTAGTAATAGTAGTGGTAACAGTAGTAGTAGTAGCAGTAGTAGTAGTAGTAGTAGCAGTAGTAGTAGTAGTAGTAGTAGTGGTAGCAGTAGTAGTAGTAGTAGTAGTGGTAGTAGCAGTAG